>NW_026869628.1:0-54909 GCF_023558535.2 Drosophila nasuta | reverse complement strand
CGGCGACAGCGACGACACGCTGTCGCAATGCAGACAACCAATCACACCACACATAAAGGGTGATGCAATATTAACATGCATACTCACAACAACGCAGTGTCGATATGCCAATGTGCACTCACAACTACGCAGTGCCAAACTGCCAAAGTGCACCTACAACTGCGCAGCGTCCATGTGCCGAGACGCACGTACAGCTGCGCAGTGACAATGTGCCGAATCTGCATTACTTACTCTCCGACAACTACTATAGTAATTATTGTATATATCAAAATTCGCAACTCTAGCTTTAAAATTACGCTTCTGATTCGATTTTTGGATTTTCGGGGTCGGAAGTGGGCGTAGCAACAATTTCAAACAAGCTAAATTTCTATTAATTTCGCCGCTTGACACATTTCCCTTAGCAAATTCTTCAATCAACTTTGTTCGCAATATATTAGATTCGAACACTGCAGTTGACTCAGAAATAGTGACCCTGTACGGGTCATCTTGGCGCGAGTTATCATGCCCTCTCTCCGGCCACATGTGTAACGAACACGTCTAGGGCGTCATCTTATTATGAGACGACCCGTTAAGTGGGCAGCATACTGGAAGCATACTCTGCCTACATTGTCGACTAAAGCTCAGGGAAAGTGGGGTGGGTCTTTTGCCACCTAGTAAGCTACCGTGCCACACAGATAAAAGAAGGTAGACAGAGTTAAGACGGGAACAGACAGGATAGGCTATCAATCGATAGACCGGTTAAGAAGTATATGCATTCAATATATAAATATGAAGAACGAAGATGGTTATGTTCTTCTTCTTTACCCTCCCAACCTGTAAAAGCTTCTGGCTCTATGCCTTTACCCAAATTAAGCAACAACAAGTAATATCAGGTGCCCATTACTTTATAATTTATTTTGACTTCATGATTATTCAACGAGGTTAAGACCAACAGACTTCAAAAATACTATAATGCATGTACATAACTTCATTTTATGCATTATTTGCTTACTATATTACTTTTGTCTAGTATTTTCTAACAGGATGGGTATGAATATAATACTAATAAGAATAGTAATAACAATAATCATAGCTGTCATATACGATTTACAAATGATTTTGGTGCGGCTATGCCGTACTTACACATACTCTTATACCCGCTACCCATAGGGTAGAAGGGTATTATAACTTTGTGCCGGCAGGAAATGTATGTAACAGGTAGAAGGAGGCATCTCCGACCCTATAAAGTATATATATTCTTGATCAGCGTCAACAGCCGAGACGATATAGCCATGTCCGTCTGTCCGTCTGTGTGTCTGTGTGTCTGTGTGTCTGTCCGTCTGTCCGTATGAAACACTGGATCTCAGAGACTATAAGAGATAGAGCTATAATTTTTTCGACAGCATTTGTTATGTTTGCACGCAGATCAAATTTGTTTCAAATTTTGCCTCGCCCACTTCCGCCCCCGCAAATCAAAAAATCGAATAACAAGCGTAATTTTTAAGCTAGAGTTACGAATTTTGGAACATACTATAATTACTATAGTATTTATGATTCCTGAAAATTTGGTTGCGATCAGATAAAAATTGTGGAAGTTATTAAGGAAATACTTTTGTATGGGCAAAACCGCCTACTTACTAGGGGTCTGAGTTGCTTTGGCCGACAATCTGGCACATTGTGCCGTCTATGGTATATTTTGAATGGTGTACTATATCGATATACCAAATATACCATTTGGTATATTTTTAGTATTTTTGCAGTATATTCGGTATATTTTGAAAATGATACCGCAATATTTTGCCTATATTAAAACTGGGTAGCGGGTATCTCACAGTCGAGCACACTCGACTGTAGCTTTCTTACTTGTTTTATACTGCATCGATATCGACAGGCCTGTGATGATTGTTGAGCTGGATGGAACTTCAAAAGGGATTAGAATATATAACAGCTTTGATATAATATTATATACATACCATACCCATATGAGGACTTACTATTCGATTATATCTAACTTAAAATATAATACTAAATATAAAATTCAAATATAAATTTAAATATGAATTACATTTCAATACGCTTATTAATTGAATTTACGTTATATTGTTGAACATTTTGTATGGCAAAGAAAAATTATATACGAGAAAAGAAACAACAAGTACAAAGGCGGCAGCGAGTGCAATAGCACTATCGGCGGCGTTAGAAGCAGCAACGAAAGTCGGCAGTGGCCTCCAGTGGCAATCGCACTGTCAACACAACATCCAATAAGAGATGCGACGACGAGTGGCGGCAAAGATCGCAACGCCGACGAATGGTGCAGGCTCGGCAACACATAGCAGCGAGTCGTAGCAACGAGTCTGCGTCAGAAACGCGCAGCTTCAGCAGCGCATGGCGCAACTTCCACACTGATAACGAGAAGTGGCCACGATCAGCTCAATGCTGATCCGTTCTCTCTCAAAAGGTTTATCCGAAGCTTGTGTTCCTTCTGGAACCGCTTTAGCAACGCATGGCGTCGCTTCTACAGCCTCCTGCTGTCTTTGGCGTCACTAAACTGGTGACTCAAGTGCAAATATCTAGGCGTTTGGTGGCAACTTCCTTTGCAAAGTTGTTGCCACGCCTTTTGGCGCGGGGCCTCTGCAGTTGCAGATCAGTTGGTGTGTGCTGTACAGTGGTCGTCGCCACGTGATTACACACACAATATCCTACACCAGGAAAAAGGTACAAATGAAAATTATGAAATTTGGTTTTCTCGCTACGTACCTTGTAAAACCAACGAGAAGGCCAAAGAAAGTCAAAACAATGCACTTTGAAAAGTGCGCACTCCCGAACAACACCAATAATAATTATATTTAATATTGTGACGGATGCCGTCAGATTTATTTTAATATTTTGCTGCGGCACACTTTATCTTTGTAGCTTTCGAATTGAAAAGAGATGGTCTATCCTAGATTAAGCGTGAATATCGATATTGCTTGATTAATCTAAGTTCGATATCGATATTATTTAATACGATACTTTTGTGAATGGCAAAAGTGATCCTGCCAACTCCTGCAAATATTCGATTAATAATTAATAATATACTAACATCTGTTGGCGAGTGCATCAATCATCGAATGCAGATGTTATCGCAAGCAGCTGTTAGCTTGAACAACAGTCGCGTCGCAAATATTGATACCGCCATACAATTTAAATTCAAATTACAAATTAACGGACATTGCTCACCCCTACACCACAAGTTCAATATGAGTCTTTACGACGAAGATTGAATTTGAAAAAGGGTGAACAAGAACCTACCAAAGGTCTTTAGCATGAAATGTGCCTATTTCTTTCCCTGTTAGATCTTCCAATAAGTACAAAGAATTGCCAATTTTCTTTTTAATGCGAGCTTTGATTCCAACAGGAGCTAACTTGGCATTAAAATTTGTTGCTGCATTGCTTAATGCAAAATTTCGTTTGACCACTTGTTGTCCAACTTCAAAAGAACGTGGTCTACTACGCAAATTATACATCTGCTGATTTTTCTCATTATGCTCTATGAGTGAGGTTTCACCTAGGCCATCACGTTCTGATGAAGGAAAATATCCGATTACGTAATTCAATTTAGCTCTCTGCGACACATTAATAGTAAACGAAGGCGAAATGGAAATGTCAAAGGCCTTCCAGAAATCCATACCACAAATCACATCTTGTTTAATGGACGGTACGAGCAAAAATTCGAAATCCTTAATCTGAGAATTAAAAGTGATGGGAATGCTAACTGTACCAGCAACAGCTTGCTTTAAACCATCCGCAGTATGAACAAAACCTTTAATTTTCTTAAATTTGTGTTTCATAGAGATAATGTGTTCAGCAAGAGCATGTCCAATTACACTTTTATTAGCGCCACTATCGAGGAGAGCTAAATAAGATTTGTCGAAAATACAAATCTGTGTAAACGGACGAATATCATTGTTCTTGGGCACTACAGTGGAAATAGTAAAGCATTTTAATCTTCGTCTATTTTCCCAAAATGCTTTCAGTCGTTGAGAAGAACGGCTTCTTTTGACAAACAATGCGTTAGCATTAAAAATTTCTGCTCGACGCAAACGATAATCTCGCCAACGTTCATGATATGGCTTGAACGATGAATTTTTAAATCTGGTGATTGATAAGAAATGTCAGGGGTTGTAAAGTCGTGTCAGGTAGAGAAGTCATTATGTTGGAATCCCAGGCTAGTGTCGGATGTTCCTCGTTTGAATTTGGAGAACATCCTTCGTTAAGTTTTCCTGTGCTGGTCGACATTTGGGACAAGTAGGGCGATACATGTCTTTTAAGCCACAACCAAAACAGAAAATGCGACGAGTTTTTAGACAATCGTGATAACGATGACCAGATTCATCACAATTCCAACATTTTAACTTTTGTTTTCAAGTAAGGCACAGATTTCTTCATTCGATTCAGGTTCTGATACAGATTGATTATCAGAATCCCCATCATGAGAAATGGCATTGACAACTCTCCTAGAAATATTCTCACGCTGTCTCGAACGCGTGTTTCTAAAGAAATCTTCGTGTCTATGGCATTCTCTTCGCAATATAGCTAGACTAGGTGTATTTATATGCAGTAACTCATGCTTCAGATCAGATCTCAGATTATGTCTTACTTCTGTTATGATATCAAACTCCGACCACGGGTTTTTAGAGAATCTGCGATAGCCACCATCGCATCCAGAAAGTCATCAAATGTCTATTTGGTTAATTGCTTTCGGTGTCTCATCGCCTGCTTAATATCTCGATCTGATCTTTGATCTTGATAACGTTCTCGTAACTTATTACATAGCTCAAACCAATTCATATGACCTGCTGTCTTATGAACTCGCCAATAAAAGGAAAGAGCAGAACCGGAAAAGAGTAAATTGGCAAATTGATACAACACGTCGAAGTTGCCATTGAAATATTGGGTCGTAAGACAATTAATACGATATATAAAATCTTCGATAGGAAGATCATTGGCTGAACCAGAAAACTTAATTTTCCAATTAGAAATAACATTGGAAATTCGGTCAGGCCTATCAGTGGAGTAGTCACTCACGTTCGTACGTCCATCTGAGGCTCTGTTTCTCGAATTAGAGTCATTTGCTCTTGGCACATTGTCAGGAATCTCGTTATCCCATTCGAGCTGTGACTCGTCTCGAGATCCTCTTCGAAAGGAAGAAAGATTCAAGTTACGTAAAGCCGTGTTAATTTGCTCAGACACTGCTGCAGCAATACTTGTTCTATGAGCTTCTAAAGAACTTGATATCATTTGTTGAATGTGATCCTCATTACTCACATTACTAATAGGAACGAATCTACCCGAGTCTCGCCTAGTTGCAGATCCAACTGATTGGCGTGTATTTTGGGTGTTTCTATTGATCGACTTAGTTACTGGACGATTTCTTGGAATAGCTCCGGCGGGATTATTACTCGCACCTCGAGATCTACCTAATGTGGTTCGTGAATTGGCACCTGCCATACGTGACAAATTCTCGGCACTATGTGTAAGAGTACATGGCTGCCTACAATTTGGACAAGTGGTGTTACTATTTAACCACTCTGACAAACAAAATCTATGAAATTTATGCTTACACCGTGTTTCGGTATAAGCTGTTTCAGAATTGACGTCGTTGCAAATAGTGCAGACAATGGATTCTTGGGCCACGTTGCTTAACGAAACTAAATCCTCTGTACTACGCATTACTGCCATAATGAAATTTGTTTTCTCTATATAATTTTTATTCAGAAAATAATATTCAACAATATTATATAACAACAACAATAAAATAATATTCAACAATATTATTTAAATTCAGAAGATAATATTCAACAATATTATTTATTTTCTCACAAAAATCTTTTAATTGGGACTTATCCTTTTATTACTTGTTGCTTAATAACAAATATATATATCCTGCAAAACTTCTTAGCAAATGAACTGAATCTATAAACTTCTTTGATTAGTTGATGAAGGAAAAGAGGAACTTGCCGAAATATTCCAACAAGAGCGATCTCAATTTTCTCACTCATTCAAACAGAAAAACAAAACTTACTGATAACTGAAATCTATCACTTGGTTTAGATCATTATTATTATTAGGTGGCACTACAACCCATTTCGGGTTTTGGCCGACCTCAGCGTCTCCCTCCAGGCGCCTCTGCCCTTCGCGCGCCTCCTCCAATTAGAAATACCCAGTAGATTAAGTTCCTGCTCTACTTGGTCCTTCCATCGAAGATTTGGTCGTCCCCTTCGTCGTCGCCCGTAGTCGACTCTCGCTTCGAATACCTTCTGAGCTGGAGATTCTTCATCCATACGCACAACGTGGCCGAGCCAGCGCAGACGTTGTATCGTGATGCGCCGTACCACGTCCACGTCGTCGTACAACTCGTACAGCTCGTGGTTCATCCGAATGCGAAAGTCGTCCCCAATCCGAACGGGACCGAAGATCTTGCGAAGAATTTTTCTCTCGAACACCCCAAGCACTGCTGCATCTGTGATTGACACTACCCATGCTTCTGCGCCATATAAGAGCATGGGTAGGATGAGTGTCTTGTAGAGTGCTAATTTTGTTCGGCGAGAGAGGTCTCTATTGCACATTTGCTTACTCAGACCAAAGTAGCACCTATTGGCAAGTGTGATTCTTCGCTTGATCTCCAGGCTGACGTCGTTTTTGGTGTTAATGGCAGTGCCAAGGTACGTGAACTCCTTGACCACTTCGAACGTATAGCTGTCTGCTACCACATGGGAGTCTAGGCGCCGCGTTTCCCTGCTTGTCGACAGCATATACTTCGTCTTGCCCTCGTTTACCGCCAAACCCACTTTTGCTGACTCTTTTCGATAGCGGAAAATGGAGCAGTGACATCACGCTTGCTGCGGCCAATGATGTCAATATCATCAGCGTAAGCAAGGAGCTGGACACTTTTATAAAAATTGTGCCAGCTCGATGTATATCGGCTTTCCGCAAAACCCCTTCCATCACGAAGGGGTCGCCTTGTCTGAAACCTCGAACGGTATTGAAAGGTTCGGAGAGGTTCGTTCCTACCTTGACAGAGCTGATGGTGCTGCTCAATGTCATCCTGCAAAGACGTATCAGCTTTGCTGGAATACCGAACTCAGACATGGTGGCATATAGGCGTTCTCTTGTCGGGCTATCGAATGCAGCTTTGTAATCGACAAATAGATGGTGTGTGTCAATTCCATTTTCGTGGGTTTTCTCCAGGATTTGGCGCAATGTGAAGATCTGGTCTATGGTGGATTTACCAGGTCTGAAGCCGCACTGATAAGGTCCGATCAGTGTGCTGGTATACGGCTTCAGTCGTTCACATATTACGCTCGATAGGACCTTATATGAGATGGCAATCAGGCTAATTCCCCGGTAGTTGGTGCATATCGTCGGGTCGCCTTTCTTCAGCACAGGACAAAGGACGCTGAGATTCCAATCGTTGGGCATGCTATCTTCTACCCATATTTTGCAGAACAGCTGATGCATGCACCTTATCAGCTCTTCGCCGCCGGCCTTAAACAACTCTGCAGGCAGTCCATCAGCACCGGCTGCTTTGTTGTTTTTGAGTCGCATAATAGCAACTCGGACCTCATCATGGCTAGGTAGTGGTATATCCACATTGTCGTCGATTGGTGGTATCGGGCTGCTTCCTCCAATGGCGGGATTGGTGCCGTCATCGCCTGCTAACAGCTGGGAGAAATGCGCCCTCCATAACCTCAGCGTGCACTGCGTATCTGTAACCAGATTCCCGTTTTCATCTCGACAGTTAGATGCGCCAGTCTTGAAACCTTGTGTCAGACGGTTCACTTGTTGGTAAAATTTTCGAGCATCATTTCTGTCCTGTTTCTCCCGTTTTTCCGTCTAAAAGCCGCCTCTCTTCCTTCCTTTTCTCCCTGTAACGTTCACACGTAGCTCACGTTGCGCCAGACTGCAGCGTTCTTCTGTATGCGGCGTTTTTGCCGCAGATGCGACGCGACACTCCTCGTCATACCATTGGTTCCGTGTGGGTGGGCGCTTGAACCCAATGGCTGTTTCAGCGGCAGCTCGCATGGAGTGGGATATGTGCGCCCAGAGTCCGCCGGCGTCAACAGGAAGAGGGGTAGGTTGGTGGAGCAGTTCCGAGAGGTGAGTGGAGTAGGCTGTTGCTGTCCGTTGTGATCGCAGCCTAGTGACGTCCAGCTTTCGTTGCGTGATGGGGCGTACGTTTTCGCTCGGCATAGCCGCATGCGTATCTTGGCTGCGACAAGATAGTGGTCCGAGTCTATGTTGACTCCACGAAACGTACGCACGTCCATCACGCTTGAGGCATGCCTTCCGTCTATCACAACATGATCAATTTGGTTGCGCGTTTTTGATCAGGGGACAGCCATGTGGCCTTGTGGATGTCGAGGTGCCGAAATCTGGTGCTACTCACTACCATGTTTCGCGCCGCGGCGAAGTCAATCAGCCTGAAACCGTTGTTCGAGGTGGTCTCATGGAGGCTGAATTGACCGACGGTGCGGTCAAAGATGCGTTCGCGCCCAACCTTTGCGTTCAAGTCCCCGAGGATGATCTTCACGTCGTGGTTTGGGCAGCGGTCGTATGTGTCCTCGAGTCTCGCATAGAATGCATCCTTACAGCATCGTCCTTCTCCTCCGTCGGGGCGTGCGCGCAAATTATGCTAAGATTGAAAAATCTAGATTTGACACGAATTGTAGCCAGCCATTCACTCACTGGGGTGAAATTGGAGACGTGGTGGCGAAGTCTCCGGCTTACTACAAATCCGCATCCAAATTCGCGCCTCTCCGCATGGCAGCTGTAGTAAATATCGCAGTTTGCTCGCTTGGAGCAACCTTGTCCTGTCCATCTCATTTCCTGGATGGCGGTAATGTCAGCCTTTAATTTTTCGAGGGCATCCGCCAGTTGGATAGAGGCACCTTCCCAATTAAGGGTTCGGACATTCCAGGTGCATATCCTTAAATCGTAGTCCTTTTTAGTTTGCGGTGGTCGTCAACATAAGGGGATCCTATCCGAGGCTTTCGCTTTGGTTTTCCTTGGGCTTCATTTTTCCGAGGCGGGTTCCAAACCCTGCGCTCAACCATTTACCGTCCGGATGACTCGCTGCACACATTAGCTCGCTATCTAGCGGATGCTAAGATAGCTACCCAGGAGGTGCCACGAGGAGGCTGTGTGTCAACTTGCAATCATTCGTAGACAGAGATCGCACTGGCGGCCACCAAGTTGACCGCAATCAGAAACTTTACTCTGTACGAATGAAAGCCATCCCATCCCATTGGTTTAGATCAACCTGAGGTTAATTCTAACTTTCCAGAGTGATGAGATGACAAGTTCGAATAAGCTTACTAACTATGGTTAGTATTATATTGGCCAACTTGATTGACTATTGGTTAGGCTCCACGAAAATTAGCAGAATACCTACACTTCCGAATAATCAAACAGCTGACACACTGCACTACTAAAGATTTGGATGGCGGTTGAGGAAGGAAATGGGAATATGAAAAAGGTAACCGGAAGCGCGGGGATGCGATACCTAGATTCTGGATCGCGGACATTTTATTCTAACACAACTCCAGCTCAACGTTCGGGCACCATTTTATTAAATGGCGACTCCGTTTAGAGCGGCATTTTGTTGTATTACGATCTCCGACTCCACGTCTGAGCGCCATTTTATTTATGTAAATGGCGACTCCACTTAGAGCGCATTTTTTGTATTACTATCTCCGGCTCCACGTTTGGGCGCCATTTTATTTATGTAAATGGCGACTCCATTTAGAGCGTCTTCTTTTTGTATTGCGATCTCCGGCTCCACGTCTGGGCGCCATTTTATTTATGTAAATGGCGACTCCATTTAGAGCTTTTTTGTATTGCGATCTCCGGCTCCACGTTTGGGCGCCATTTTATTTATGTAACGAACACGTCTAGGGCGTCATCTTATTATGAGACGACCCGTTAAGTGGACAGCAAACTGGAAGCATACTCTGCCTACATTGTCGACTAAAGCTCAGGGAAAGTGGGGTGGGTCTTTTGCCACCTAGTAAGCTACCGTGCCACACAGATAAAAGAAGGTAGACAGAGTTAAGACGGGAACAGACAGGATAGGCTATCAACCGATAGACCGGTTAAGAAGTATATGCATTCAATATATAAATATGAAGAACGAAGATGGTTATGTTCTTCTTCTTTACCCTCCCAACCTGTAAAAGCTTCTGGTTCTATGCCTTTACCCAAATTAAGCAACAACAAGTAATATCAGGTGCCCATTACTTTATAATTTATTTCGACTTCATGATTATTCAACGAGGTTAAGACCAACAGACTTCAAAAATACTATAATGCATGATAACTTCATTTTATGCATTATTTGCTTACTATATTACTTTTGTCTAGTATTTTCTAACAGGATGGGTATGAATATAATACTAATAAGAATAGTAATAACAATAATCATAGCTGTCATATACGATTTACAAATGATTTTGGTGCGGCTATGCCGTGCTTACACATACTCTTTATACGCTGTTTTTATACTGCATCGATATCGACAGGCCTGTGATGATTGATGAGCTGGATGGAACTTCAAAAGTGATTAGAATATATAACAGCTTTGATATAATATTATATACATACCATACCCATATGAGCACTTACTATTCGATTATATCTAACTTAAAATATAATACTAAATATAAAATTCAAATATAAATTTAAATATGAATTACATTTCAATACGCTTATTAATTGAATTTACGTTATATTGTTGAACATTTTGTATGGCAAAGAAAAATTATATACGAGAAAAGAAACAACAAGTACAAAGGCGGCAGCGAGTGCAATAGCACTATCGGCGGCGTTAGAAGCAGCAACGAAAGTCGGCAGTGGCCTCCAGTGGCAATCGCACTGTCAACACAACATCCAATAAGAGATGCGACGACGTGTGGCGGCAAAGATCTCAATGCCGACGAGTGGTGCAGGCTCGGCAACACATAGCAGCGAGTAGCAACGAGTCTGCGTCAGAAACGCGCAGCCTCAGCAGCGCATGGCGCAACTTCCACACTGATAACGAGAAGTGGCCACGATCAGCTCTATGCTGATCCGTTCTCTCTCAAAGGTTTATCCGAAGCTTGTGTTTTTCTGGAACCGCTTTAGCAACGCATGCCGTCGCTTCTACAGCCTCCTGCTGTCTTTGGCGTCACTAAACTGGTGACTCAAGTGCAAATATTTAGGCGTTTGGTGGCAACTTCCTTTGCAAAGTTGTTGTCACGCCTTTTGGCGCAAATGGGGCCTCTGCAGTTGCAGATCAGTTGGTGTGTGCTGTACAGTGGTCGTCGCCACGTGATTACACACACAATATCCTACACCAGGAAAAGGTACAAATGAAAATTATGAAATTTGGTTTTCTCGCTACGTACCTTGTAAAACCAACGAGAAGGCCAAAGAAAGTCAAAACAATGCACTTTGATCGATGTTAATGGTGAACGGCGGACTCGAAGTCGTATCAGTTTTCCTCATTGCCACAGCTGGTATCTGGACTTGCTGTGGTCTGTTGTCTCTCTTGTAACATTTTCTTACCCAGTGAATGGTCAATATTATTATGATGAATGTTAGGCCGATGTACATTGCGATGTGGTGATGTTTGATCGTCTCAAGTCTATGTGGTAGTCTGAGTCTTCGGTTTGGTACAAGATCCCGTTGAAGATCCAGTAGTTCGGTATAACCAAATTTATTTTTTTTTTATATGTAATATTTTGTCTTTTGGTGTTGCGTATGGTGCATCCTGCTTTTGCTGTCAGTAGCCCAGTGTTGCGTAACCAGGTATCTGATGTTCCATCGGTGCAAACAGCTGAGAGTTTTATTGGCGTCCTTGTCGCATAACAGTGGTTATTGAAGCGTGATTTGGTTGTTTCCTTTTCCTCAGCTGGCGGTCTTCAATTGCTTTGTTTTCTTCTTCCACTTCATCTTCTTTAATTGGATGTTTGTCAGTGGGTTCTTCTTCATTAAATAGTGGAGCAACATGTTGAATCTCACGTTTAAAGATCCCTTTGGTCGTTTTAACTTCAACCACTCGTACAGAGTTGTCCTTCCCGTAGAAGACTCGAACAATTCTTCCCATGGGCCATTGTAATACAGGAACATTGTCTTCCTTTATTATTACTAAAGTGCCTTCCTTTATGTTTGCTGAGGATCTTCTCCATTTTTGACGTTGCTGCAACTGTTGTAGATACTCCTGCGACCATTGTTTCCAGAATGCATGTTTCAGTTTTGAAACGGCCTGCCATCGATTACCTAACGTTTTTGGTTGCTGCGATGGTTCACAATCAGCTTGTGCAGTTAGCGGCTCTCCAATTAGGAAGTGTCCAGGCGTTAGTGCTGTAACGTCATTTGGGTCATCGGACAGTGGTGTTAATGGTCGAGAGTTCAATATGGCCTCTATTTCGACTATAACTGTTTCCAGTTCTTCATAAGTAAGATCGGCTGTCGTCACATTTTTAGTAATAAATGTTTTGCCGACTTTACTGCAGCTTCCCATAATCCTCCGAAGTATGGTGCACGAGGTGGAATGAATTTAAATTGAACTCCCTTGTTGTTACACTCCTGAAGAATTTGGGTTTTCGCATTATCGGAGAATATAGCCTCCTGTAACTCCTGCAACTTGTTTTTGCTCCCACAAAATTTGTTGCGTTGTCGCAGTGAAGAGCTTGGCATTTCCTCGCCGAGCAATGAAACGACGAAGTGCTGCCAAGAATGCCTCTGTTGTGAGATCGCTAACCAGCTCGAGATGCACAGCTTTAGTCGCGAAACAGCAAAATATGGCAATGTAAGCTGTGCTAGGCTTCTTTCCTCGCACTTTGTAGTGGATTTTAAATGGTCCACAATAATCGACGCCAGAGTTAAAAATGGTCGAGCTTGCGTTACCCTAAGTGGTGGCAGATTTCCCATGATCTGCTCCATTAATTTTGGCTTAGCTTTAGTGCACTTGACACAGGCTTTTACCGTGCTCCTAGCCATAGTTTTTCCTTTAAGGATCCAGAATTGCTGCCTTGATGTAGTCAATAGAGCCTGAGGTCCGCAATGCATATTGTCCTTGTGTATTTGCACAAGAATCATCTTCACAACAGGGTCGTTGTATGGCAAAAGTATCGGATGTTTGGAGTCGAATGATATATTTGCCGCCTCCAGTCGACCTCCTACACGCAAAATTCCATTCTGATCTAAGAATGGTGATAGTGAGTTGATTGAACTGCCTTTTAGTGTCTCCCTTTGCCTCTTGAGATGTTTGATGTCATCTTTGAAGTCGATATTTTGAATGTTGCGGAAAACAATTTTTCGGGCTTCCATTATTTCTTCAAACTCAATGGTATGGCTTATGTATTTCTTCTTACGTCGGAAGCGCATCATGTAAGCTATTACTCTGAGTAGCTTGTTAAATGAATTATTATGTTGTATTGTGTATATTATGTCCTCCTCTTTTGTGATAGTCATCACGGATGATTGACTAACCTTTGGCGGACTCATAATTATTAATTCCTCGTTGGTAGCAATAAAAGGAGCCGGCCATGTGGATGATGAACCATGTAGGAACATAGGGCCGTAGAACCACATGGCATGTTCCGCGAATTTTGAAGCCGTCATTCCTCTGGAGAGGACATCTGCTGCATTGTGTTCTGATGCAACATGTCTCCACTGTTTTGGTATGGATAGCTCATGTATTGTTGCAACTCTAGTGGCAACGAATTTGTCTCGAATGGATGATGAGCAATTAATCCATGACAGTACAATCCGTGAATCAGACCAGTAATATGTGGATGCATTTTTCATGGCCAAGTCTTCCTTTATTTTGGAAGTCAACTGTGCTCCTAATACAGCAGCCTTAAGCTCCAGACGTGGTAGAGTTATTGTATTTATTGGTGCTAAGTGAGATTTTGCACATAATAACATATGCTTTCTCCGAGGCATCAACAAATGTATGGATTTCTGCCGTCATAGGTGTTTTTCCTGAATATACGTGACGTGGTACTTTTATGGTGTTCAGAACCTTTAGCTCCTCCCTGTAGCGTTTCCATTCCTCCTGATGACGAGCCGGCAGATCGTCTTTGTACTCATAACCCTCCTTTGTGAGGTGTTGCACGAAAATTTTGCTTTCATTACAACTGGGGAAAATAAACCAAGAGGATCAAATATCCTAAAGATGAAGTCTCCTCCAGTTGTACATTTGAAGTGATGTCTTCCCTCGGAACTCCTTGTAGAACTTGGAAATTGTTGGTACACCATTTTCTTAACTTGAATCCAGAATTTTGCAGAAGTGTGTTAAGCTGTTGTTGCCTCTGTAGAGCTTCTGGTATAGTTTCGGCTCCGGTTAAGCAATCGTCTACATAGAAGTCGTTTTCCAATGCGGCAGCACCATTAGGGTATTCCTTTCTGCCTTTTTGTGCTATGTGCTGCAAGCACTTTGTGGCTAAATATGGTGCAGCTTTTGTTCCATAGGTAACCGTTTTAATCGGTAGTATCGCAGATCCTCAGATGGATCATTGCGCCAAACAATTGTTTGAAAATATTGGTCCTGGGGATTTATCCAGATTTGACGGTACATTTTCTCTATGTCCGCCGTGAAAACATATTTGTGAGTCCTAAATCGCAGCAAAATTGAAAATATAGAGTTTTGCACAGTAGGTCCTTTGTGCAGTAAGTGGTTGAGCGATTTTCCTGATGAAGTAACTGCAGATGCATCGAAAACCACTCTTAATTTGGTTGTTGTACTTTCAGGTTTGAGCACACAGTGATGTGGTATGAAGTACCGTGCTTTTGTTATTTCATTTGTGTGCATCTCCTTCATATATCCAAGAGCTTCATATTCTTTCATGAAATCCACATAACTTGCCTTAGTTTGTGGATCTCGCAATAGCCGTTTTTCCAAAGAAAGGAATCGTCGCAAGATCACGACTCTCCCCAGGGCTGAAGCATTATCCATAAATGGGAGACTAACAATCGGTTTCTTGTCAATTGCAGTCTGAATGTTCTGGAGAAAATGCATTTCACATTGTTTCTCCAGTGGTTGGTCTATCTTCTTCCATTAGAGCTGCACAAGTAGTTGATCCTGATGAATTATGTTTTAATTTTCCAGCCACAATCCATCCTAGTTTGGTTTTCTGTAATCTTGGCAGTCCTTTACCCAACGATAAATGCTTGTCCTGCATTATGTCGTAGTAGTGTTCTGCTCCTAAGAGTAGATCAATCTTTCCTGCTTTGTCAAAGTTAGGATCTGCTAATTCAATATGCTTTGGAAGTTTCCAACGAGCAATATCAATTGACTGTCCTGGTTGATCTGCAACAATGTGAGGCAATACAATAGCCTCCAATCGAGAGTTGAAATTGTTATGCTGTGATTTGAGCATAACATTAACACGTGCCTTCGATGTTTGTGTTCGTCCACCAATTCCATTTATTTGTAGCTCTGATTTTTAACGTTGAGAGCTAATATATTTAATGCTCTTTCAGAGATTACATTGACTTGAGAACCTGAGTCAAGTAAGGCTCTGAATTCGGCCATTTGTCCATTATTGCCTTCAATAAGTACTCGAGCAGTGGCTAAAAGTACATAATTGGTTTGTACTCCACTTGCTGATGCTGCTGTTTTGGATTCAGGCTTCGATTCCAAATGTAGAAGGGTGTTATGCCTTTTATCGCATTTAAAAATTTTTCTTCTGGCATTCCTTTGCTGAATGATCGCGTTTGAAACATTTTACGCATAACTTGTTCCTTTGAACCCAATTTAATCGTTCAGCTGTTGTTTTCTTCAAAAATTCGTTGCACTTATACATAATGTGATTGGTTTTGTTACAGAAATAGCATGTATACTCTGTACCAATCTGAGCGCATGTGCCTTTTTGGTGTGATTTATCTTATCACTGCCGGTAGCCTACAATGTAAGGAACCTATGTTCCAAGAAGGTCAAAAACTGATCCAGTTTCTGCAGCTTCTTTGAGTCTACAACTGATTGTTCATATAACATATGAGTTTGACGATCCAATTTCCTTGTCAAACTACATAACAGTATTGGATCCCAATTTTCAGTTTGAATTCCAATGTTATTTAGTGCAGATAATGTTTCTTTGATATTATCATGCATTGCTTTTATAGACTTGCCATCATTTGTTATTGATGGTTGGTCTAATATTTTTGTATTAATGCGTTACTTAGCACTCTTTTGTTGCTAAAACGCTCTTGTAGCATATTCCATGCTGTTTCATAATTTCCTTCGGTTAAGGATAGATGGCGTATTAAACGCTCAGCATCTCCAATGATGCTAGTTTTTAAGTACCACATCTTTTGAATGATGGGTAATGATGCTTCATGAATCATTTTCTTGAAGATGTCATGAAATTGTTGCCATTTTAAATAATCCCCATCAAATTTGGGAATTTCAACCTTCGGCAACGGCAATGAGGCATGCATTTGGGGTATGTTAGCAGGACGAGAGATACTTTCTTCACATGTCATAGTTTGGACTCCTATGACGGCGTCTTCAGCTGCTAAATATCTCCGGTCGCTATATCCAAGTTTTGCAGGATCCTCAAATTTTTATAAATTTCTATGTGGATAGTTGTTATTTTATTCCAATACTGATTTATGATTGGCATAAATCCTTGACGTGTTTCATTCGTCATTTTGTTCATGATGCGTTCCAAGCTATCCAGCAAAACCCAAACCAAAACTCATTGGCTCCAGTTCTGATTCTTCTTCACTGGAAGTAACCGATCCAGTATCCATTTGTATTGTGGATAATTGTTTATTAAATTCTCCTTTGTAGGATACAACCAAATCTCTTATTTGATTGAAGTAGTCATTTTTAAAGTAATTGTGCTCAATTTTAGCACCTTCTGTTTTACTTTTTATATTTAAATCCTCTTTAGAAAATGTTTCCCACAGCTTAACTAACTTCTCAATGCGTTTTGGAAGTAGTCATGCTGTAGTTTTCGCTCAGGCGAGTCCTTTTGTAATTCCTTATTACGTTTTGGATCTCTTCGCCTGTTATTAATTGCCTGTCCAGCAATGCGCTGATATTCGATGATGCCATTTTTGATTTAAAGTAATACCTGACCCGTTGGAGGTATTTTGTTTTGTCGCTTTGACAGGTTGTGCCTCTACTCACAACCAAATAGGCGGTCAAGGTATACTTTTAAATATTACGGCTATGGAGCTTGATTTTCTCCTTCTTTGTTTCTGCCAAGTTGACTATCCAGTGATGTCCAAGATCGCCAAGTTGATCAGTTGTTGGTTTTGAAATTGGTCGCCCAGTTGACCAATTATACGTGTAGGATTCTCCAAAATAATCCTGTGTCCAGAAGTCGGGGGTCACCAAATGTTGATAATGTAGCTGAAAAGTTTGTTTTGTCTGCCACCGGTTCTGGATACCAGTAACAATTTCGTTGCCGCAATCTGTACTTGAAACAAATTGAGCTCGGAGAAGTGAATACCACGAGTTTTCGTTGAGTACTGATTTTATTGTAGAATATGCAGGGTTTATATATACAATATCTTAAGAACTAATGTTTGTTTAGGTCCAATTCTTATCTGTTTATAGTTTACAATGGGTAGCCTGATAATCAATAGTTGTCTCATAGTTTATTAGTCTGAACAGTTGTAAAGTAGGATAACCTTATCTTATATCGCTTAAGTTTATGACGCATGCAGGTCAAATCATGCGTGCTGATAGATGGTGAGAAGTCGTAAATGCGCAGCGGTGCCTGTTTGTATAGGACTATCTGTTATCTATCTGCAGCGTACGATTTTCTGCTTGTCTCGAAATCGTACACACTGCGTAGTAGCTTGTGCGTTTCGGCACATTGACACTGCGTAATTAAGAGTGTGCATGTTAGATTGCATCATTCTTTATTTGCGCTTTGTTGGTTGTCCGCATTTTGTCGCTTTGCCAAGTACAGTTATTGCGGGGCGACAGCGTCGAGACGCTGTCGCTGAGTGTGGTTCGATGGCTATGGCGTAGGCAGTAAAAGGATCGAGCAGTCAGTGTGCTCGTAGAATCGCCTGTGAGAGCATCGAAACTCGCTTCGCGAAAATGAATAAACAGATTTCGGTAGAACAGACTCAGACATCAGAAGTGGGATTCGGCCCTGACCAAAGTACTTCAAGGGATGTCTTCGCGTTAATAGAGCAACAAAAATCGGAATTTTTGGCTCTGATTAAGATTCCGGCGAGCGAGTTGTAATAGAATAGTGAGATCTGTTGGCCGAAATATAATCCAGACATTGCTGGTGTGGATGCCACGCAGTGGTCTGTTACGGTCGAAATAGCTTTGCGAGAAAAAATTATTAAGTGAAAAATTAATAGTGTTGAGTAAAGCTTTGGAAGGCTTAGCGGTCCAGTGGTTATCTCAAATATGTTACCCTGGAATAACCTGGCAACAGTTCCGGCAATTGTTTGAGCAGCGGTACGAGAGATCTGAGACGCCAGCCGCCGTTATTGTGAATCTTTTAACAGTCGTCCAAGCAATAGTGAAAGTTAGCCTGTTTTTGTGAGTTGTTGTGTGACAATACTGTGCACAAAACTGCGAAATTTAAATTTCGATCAAATTGCCATTGCGTTGGTTCTTGGACAGATGGCTAATTTCGATCGGCGTCTGCAGCATGGTACATACAACACATGTAACCAATCGACGTGAATTGCAAGCGGAGTTGCAAGTGTTCTCAGCGCTAAGAGAACGTCGTTTTATATCAAACGGGAACTAGAGGCCAAGCGTGCTAAAAGTGTGGAAATTAAATGTTATCAGTGTCGAAAACTTGGTCAAAAAAAAAAAATACAAAACTGTAAAACTGAAATGAGTGCACAAGTTCTGGGAACTGGAAAGGAGTGGCGATCAGAGCAGTCTGGTCATGGAAAGGCGAATGTAACTTGCTACAGATGTCAGGAGCCAGGACACATTGCCACTAATTGTCCAGAAGAACTGGGAGTACGATCGGAAAATGGAGTAGAGCTGTGAGCTATGGTGTAGCCTCAATCGAGTATGCGGGTGAGAGATTTCCAATTACATTTCATTTGGAGCTGAGCGCTCATTATTTGAAGAAAGCGTTTTAAATAAGTTGGTTGGTAAGAGGCGTTATTCCTTGGAAGAGGATGGGTAGTGCCAGTAATTACAGTGCTCATGTTTGATGGTGAATCTTTGGTTGTTTTGCTTCGTATTGTACCAGACTAGTGTATGAAAGAAAATATTGTAGTTGGCAGAGAAGTGCTGGATCAAGGGTTGTTAGTGGATGTTTCTTGCGATTGTTTTAAGACTGTCAAAACTAAAGTTGTGAACGTGTGTGAAACCGTTCTACATGCTAATTCTGATCGGATTGAAACAGAAATGTTCGAAAAATAAAAAAAAAAAAAAAAAGTTTCAATATTACTAAAG
This sequence comes from Drosophila nasuta, assembly GCF_023558535.2. Taxonomy (NCBI): domain Eukaryota; kingdom Metazoa; phylum Arthropoda; class Insecta; order Diptera; family Drosophilidae; genus Drosophila; species Drosophila nasuta. The sequence continues at coordinate 35,510 of NW_026869628.1, read as the reverse complement.
CAATAGTCAATATTTTATTTCGAAGGATGACGCATGTTTGCGGTTGCAACTTGTATTGGACGTTCTAGTCAAGGCAGATTCTCATTTAACATTCAAAATGTTTTTTCTTGAGATTGCATTGGTTATGGGATGAAGGCGAAGGAGATGCATTCAAGGTTGGAGAAGGTAGAGTTGCTAGTGTCGTTGATCCTAGGAATATGGAAGAGGAGGCTAGAGGTGTGAAGACAGAGTTGCTAAGGCTAAGGTAATTTGGTTCTGTGTGGGTGGCTTTGTGTTGCTTAGAAGCGGTGAGAGACGGAAAACGGAATTGGACCCGTGGTTCAGAGGACCTTTTGGTGGTTAGGTGTTAGACGAAGACCGATAAATTTTGCAGTCTACACAGAGTAATGGACGTTGCAGGAACCCACACGAAGGTTTGCAAAGGCTACCGGATGTGCAAATCACAGAAGAGTTAGATGTAAATCATAAAGAGAAAAGTCAATTGGAAAAATCTATTGGAAAAGTCTGTTGAATCAAAAGAGAATTCGTGAAGTCATGTGATTGGCGATGGACGAGAGTTGCTTTAGCAATGCGATTGTTGATTTCGTGAAGCCAAGTATTGGGCGATGTACGAGTAGTGTAGTTGATGAATTCGTGAAGCCAAGTATTGGGCGATGTACGAGTAGTGTAGTTGATGAATTCGTGAAGCCAAGTATTGGGCGATGGAAGAGCTATGTGGTTGATGAATTCGTGAAGCTAAGAGTTGGGCGATGAACGAACAGGGAACTTAATAAAATGAGTGAAGTCAAAGTTTTGGCTGTGTAAAAATTAATTTGTTTGAAGATGCGTTTGGCATTAGATTGAAGTGTTAGCTAATAAAAGTTTAGCTATGTACATTGGATTAAGAACTGATGTTTTGAACTGATTAATGTATAATTTGAAAATGTTTAAATGGAATGGAAATTAAAGAAATTGTTTATAAGAAAATATAAACTGAGAATATTAAAATAACCTACGAAATATTGAAAATAGAAATAAAGTTATGTTATGAAAGACTACTTGGACTTGAGATTATTTGACTGGGTTAATCTGAGGAATTGAAATTGGAAAGTGAGATTGAAATTGAGATAGTTATTATAGACACGAGGACGTGTATATGTCAGAATGGCCGTGTCGGAGAGTAAGTAATGCAGATTCGACACATTGTCACTGCGCAGCTGTGCGTGCGTCTCGGCACATTGACGCTCGTAGTTGTAGGTGCACTTTGGCATTTTGGCACTGCGCAGTAGCTTGTGCGTTTCGGCACATTGACACTGCGTAATTAAGAGTGTGCATGTTAGATTGCATCATTCTTTATTTGCGCTTTGTTGGTTGTCCGCATTTTGTCGCTTTGCAAGTACAGTTATTGCGGGGCGACAGCATCGAAACTCGCTTCGCGAAAATGAATAAACAGATTTCGGTAGAACAGACTCCGACATATTTAATATTGTGACGGATGTCGTCAGATTTATTTTAATATTTTGCTGCGGCACACTTTATCTTTGTAGCTTTCGGATTGAAAAGAAAAGGTCTATCCTCGATTAATCGTGAATATCGATATTGCTTGATTAATCTAAGTTCGATATCGATATTATTTAATACGATACTTTTGTGAATGGCAAAAGTGATCCTGCCAACTCACTGCAAATATTCGATTAATAATTATTAATATACTAACATCTATTGGCGAGTGCATCAATCATCGAATGCAGATGTTATCGCAAGCAGCTGTTAGCTTGAACAACAGTCGCGTCGCAAATATTGATACCGCCATACAATTTAAATTCAAATTACAAATTAACGGACATTGCTCACCCCTACACATGGAATAACACAGATCCGGCAACTCCAAGCCTACTCCGTGCAACTCTGACGATACTACACGCATAGATTCTAACATACATACACACATGTACAAGCTTTTGTAATACATTGTCACTGCCAAAATAGTTATCTTATTCTGTTCGCCACGCAGCACAGTCGTTTTATTCGTAAGTATTTCTAACATCTTCCAGAATTTTCTCGCAAATGAGACTCCCTCGGTCACTGGACTGTAACTGGCGCAGCCGAACTTCGCACAAGGGATTGACCATGCCCACTACGCTTACCAATCTAATTTTTCTAATTTTAATTTCCTTGAAGGCTGAGAGGGAATAACTGCATAAAAACATAATGACGTGCAAGTTCAAAAGGAAGTGACACACAGAAATTTGCAAATAAAACGAACAAAAATCAAATTCCAATTGCCACACAAGCGACCGTATATGTGTACATCAATCGCTGATAAGGCACCGGGATCGCTTGTGCGAGACAATTTACAACAATTATACCAATAAGTTTCTTTGTGTGATGACCGAATATGTGTACATCAATCGCTGATAAGGCACCGTGATCATCAATACACTGAAACTCATAAAAGAAACCAAAAAAATGCCAAAGAAACAAAAATTCGCCATCTTAAACTACTGTGTGCGATGACCGTATATGTGTACATCAATCGCTGATAAGGCACCGGGATCGTTTCCATTTATCAACTTACATTAACGCATATTTACTATTAATTTGTGAAATACACAAAACAAGAATATAAAAAAATTGATAAACGAATGAATAAACTAAAAATACACAAACAAAAAATTAGGAAAACAGTTTAGTAACAAGAAACCCTAACAACGATAAACTAATAGACTACGTAATTGAAAGCCCTTTAGCCATAAGTTGCTATTTAATAAAAATTAAAATGCAACGTTAACATTAAGAGCACACTTTATATCAAAACACTCATTTTTTTTCTTACAAAATTGTAAAATTCAAAATATTGTCGGAGTTCGTGGCATACACCAACAACACGTCACCCTGCAATCCTTCTCCGATCCGGCCATTCCCCTATGGCCTTCTCTTCGGACTGACGGGGAGGGGTTAACATGACCCTTTCTCCGGCCACATGGAATAACGCAGATACATATATTCTGACATACGCTGGTACATACACACATGTACATGCTTTTGTATTAAATTGTCACTGACAAAATAGTCAGTCTTATTCTATTCTCCACACAGCACTGTCGTTTTATTCGTAAGTATTTCTAACATCTTCCAGAATTTTTCGCAAATGAGACTCCCTCGGTCACTGGACTGTAACTCGCGCGGTTGGACATATTTCTGCTTATCACTGAGTCGGTATGCGTCTGCGTTTTACTCAAAGTTTTGAAACCATGCCACCACTTGCATACTATTTCCATCGAACTCGGTTATAATTTTTGGAAAGTTTTCCACTACCAGCATTCCTTCATATTTCTGTATTTCGTCAGCTCGGACTTTAAAGGGTTTAAAATAATTTAAATGCTGCAGCATTTCATTATTTTCGGTAATTATACTCATTTCTGGTTGTGTGGTTTTGCTCTCTTTTTCTCAGCTTTATTCTTCATCATCTTTACACCTTTTACAGTTTTTTCTTCTTATATCCTCTTGCGCGATCGCAGCGAGTATAGTTGTCTCCTTGCACTACTGGCGGCTTTTTGTTTGCTTTTCTTCTTGTCTTTTGAAATTGTTCCACTCATATACACACAACTCTAACGGTAGTTTTTCCAAGAATTTCACAAACATTTGCAATTTACTTTTGGCTTTTTAGTTATATTGTTTTGGACGAGCTGCCAAATATAAGGCTAGCGGCCTTAGTTTTATTATAATATAGTTTTATATAAGGTAAGTTTATGATAATTGATAATTGATAATTGATAATTTTAAACGGCTGAAAACAATGACACGCACGGCTGTTCTGCTTTTACTGCTGATCACGACTCCTCCGCTGATATTGCTTCTTGTTCATCCTGTCGACTCTGATTTCTGCTCTGCCGGCTACTCGACACTTTCTCACGCCGACTAATCGATATCTGCTCACACCGTGTAGGGTGTCCGTTAATTTTCAATTTGAATTTAAATTGTATGGCGGTATCAATATTTGCGACGCGACTGTTGTGCAAGCTAACAGCTGCTCGCGATAACATCTGCATTCGATGATTGATGCACTCGCCAACAGATGTTAGTATATTATTAATTATTAATCGAGTATTTGCAGGAGTTGGCAGGATCACTTTTGCAATTCACAAAGGTATCGTATTAAATAATATCGATATCTAACTTAGATTAATCAAGCAATATCGATATCCACGCTTAATCTAGGCTAGACCATCTCTTTTCAATTCGAAAGCTACAAAGATAAAGTGTGCGGCAGAAAAATATTAAAAATAAATCTGACGGCATCCGTCACAATATTAAATATTATTATTATTGGTGTTGTTCGGGAGTGCGCACTTTTCAAAGTGCATTGTTTTGACTTTCTTTGGCCTTTTCGTTGGTTTTACAAGGTACGTAGCGAGAAAACCAAATTTCATAATTTTAATTTAGTACCTTTTTCCTGGTGTAGGATATTGTGTGTGTAATCACGTGGCAACGACCACTGTACAGCACAAACCAACTGATCTGCAACTGCAGAGGCCCCGCGCCAAAAGGCGTGGCAACAACTTTGCAAAGGAAGTTGCCACCAAACGCCTAGATATTTGCACTTGAGTCACCAGTTTAGTGACTTAAACACAGCAGGAGGCTGTAGAAGCGACGGCATGCGTTGCTAAATCGGTTCCAGCAGGAACACAAGCTTCGGATAAACCTTTTGAGAGAGAACGGATTAGCATAAAGCTGATCGTTGCCACTTCTCGTTATCAGTGTGGAAGTTGCGCCATGCGCTGCTGAGGCTGCGCGTATCTGACGCAGACTCGTTGCTACGACTCGCTGCTATGTGTTGCCGAGCCTGCACCACTCGTCGGCATTGAGATCTTTGCCGCCACTCGTCGTCGCATCTCTTATTGGATGTTGTGTTGACAGTGCGATTGCCACTGGAGGCCACTGCCGACTTTCGTTGCTGCTTCTAACGCCGCCGATAGTGCTATTGCACTCGCCGCCGCCTTTGTTGCTGTTGTTTCTTTTCTCGTATATAATTTTTCTTTGCCATACAAAATGTTCAACAATATAACGTAAATTCAATTAAAAGTCGTATTGAAATGTAATTCCTATTTAAATATTATATTTGAATTTTATATTTAGTATTATATTTTAAGTTAGATATAATCAAATTGTAAGTCCTCATATGGGTATGGTATGTATACAATATTATATCAAAGCTGTTATATATTCTAATCCCTTTTGAAGTTCACCCAGCCCAGGCCTGTCAACATCGATGCAGTATAAAAAAAACAGCGTATAAAGAGTATGTGTAAGTACGGCATAGCCGCACCGAAATCATTTGTAAAACGGGGTCGCTGATACGCACACAAGCAAGGGCGCCGATCACTAATAAATACATACATTTCTAATTACGCCGTTTGATGCTTAAATTTGTTGGCAATTTTACGCTGAACTTTTTTTTCGTCGCTATATCCGGTTGAATTCTGAAAAATTTCGTCGGTATAAGCGGTTAGTCGCTAAAAGCGGAGACGTTGTAAGCGGAGGCGCTTTCATATAAGTTTGTATGGGGACCAACCAAGCCATCGAGTTTTCGTCGTAATAACCGGTCGGACGCTATAAGCGGAGTCGTTATAACCGGATTCTACTGTATGTATATTCTTGATCAGCGTCAACAGCCGAGACGATCTAGCCATGTCCGTCTGTCCGTATGAACACCTAGATCTCAGAGACTATAAGAGATAGAGCTATAATTTTTTCGACAGCATTTGTTATGTTTGCACGCAGATCAAGTTTGTTTCAAATTTTTGCCACGCCCACTTTCGCCCCGCAAATAAAAAAATCGAATAACAAGCGTAATTGTAACGCTAGAGTTGCGAATTTTGGTATATGCAATAATAACTATAGCACTTATGATTGCTGAAAATTTGGTTACGATCAGATAAAAATTGTAGAAGTTATTAAAAAATAATTTTGTATGGGCAAAAACGCTTTCTATGTATGTGTTGTATATACATGCTCGCCTCCATATTTGTATCTGTATGAAAGAGGCACTACGATAGCTCTATTGGTAGAGTGCAAGCATATTACTGTTGCGGTAGTCGGGGACTCGGGTTCGAGCCCGCTCGGGGTACAAAATTTTTATACCCGCTACCCATAGGGTAGAAGGGTATTATAACTTTGTGCCGGCAGGAAATGTATGTAACAGGTAGAAGGAGGCATCTCCGACCCTATAAAGTATATATATTCTTGATCAGCGTCAACAGCCGAGACGATCTAGCCATGTCCGTCTGTCCGTCTGTGTGTCTGTCCGTCTGTCCGTCTGTCCGTCCGTCCGTATGAACACCTAGATCTCAGAGACTATAAGAGATAGAGCTATAATTTTTTCGACACCATTTGTTATGTTTGCACGCACATCAAGTTTGTTTCAAATTTTTGCCACGCCCACTTCCGCCCCCGTAAATCAAATAAATCGAATAACAAGCGTAATTGTAAAGCTAGAATTGCGAATTTTGGTATATACAATAATAACTATAGTATTTATGATTCCTGAAAATTTGGTTGCGATCAGATAATAATTGTCGAAGTTATTAAAGAAATACTTTTGTATGGGCAAAAACGCCTACTTACTAGGGTCTTAGTTGCTTTGGCTGACAATCTGGTATATTGTGCCGTCTATGGTATATTTTGAATGCGGTACTATATCAATATACCAAATATACAATTTGGTATATTCTTAGTATTTTAGTATATTTGTAGTATATTCGGTATATTTTGAGAATAATACCGCAAAATATATTGCTTTTAATCAAATTGGGTAGTGGGTATCTCACAGTCGAGTACACTCGACTGTAACTTTCTTACTTGTTTTTATACCCGCTACCCATAGGGTAGAAGGGTATTATAACTTTGTGCCGGCAGGAAATGTATGTAACAGGTAGAAGGAGGCATCTCCGACCCTATAAAGTATGTATATTCTTGATCAGCGTCAACAGCCGAGACGATCTAGCCATGTCCGTCTGTCCGTCCGTCCGTATGAACACCTTGATCTCAGAGACTATAAGAGATAGAGCTATAATTTTTTCGACAGCATTTGTTATGTTTGCACGCAGATCAAGTTTGTTTCAAATTTTTGCCACGCCCACTTCCGCCCCGCAAATCAAAAAATCGAATAACAAGCGTAATTGTAACGCTAGAGTTGCGAATTTTGGTATATACAATAATAACTATAGCATTTAAAATTGCTGAAAATTTGGTTGCGATCAGATAAAAATTGTAGAAGTTATTAAAGAAATAGTTCTGTATGGGCAAAAACGCTTTCTATGTATGTGTTGTATGTATGCGTATACGTATATACATGCTCGCCTCTATATTTGTATCTGTACGAAAGTGGCACTGCGATAGCTCTATTGGTAGAGTGCAAGAATATTACTGTTGCGGTAGTCGGGGACTCGGGTTCGAGCCCGCTCGGGGTACAAAATTTTTTTATATACCCGGTACACATAGGGTAGATGGGTATTATAACTTTGTGCCGGCAGGAAATGTATGTAACAGGTAGAAGGAGGCATCTCCGACCCTATAAAGTATATATATTCTTGATCAGCGTCAACAGCCGAGACGATCTAGCCATGTCCGTCTGTCCGTATGAACACCTAGATCTCAGAGACTATAAGAGATAGAGCTATAATTTTTTCGACAGCATTTGTTATGTTTGCACGCAGATCAAGTTTGTTTCAAATTTTTGCCACGCCCACTTCCGCCCCGCAAATCAAAAAATCGAATAACAAGCGTAATTGTAACGCTAGAGTTGCGAATTTTGGTATATACAATAATAACTATAGCATTTATGATTGCTGAAAATTTGGTTGCGAGCAGATAAAAATTGTAGAAGTTATTAAAGAAATAGTTTTGTATGGGCAAAAACGCTTTCTATGTATGTGTTGTATGTATGCGAATTAAGAACAAGGGTTCTCTTGAGTTCTAAAAAATATAACCGCGAGCAGAGCTCGACTTATTTATTTGATTTCGATTTTAAAACTAAACATTAATTATTATTTGCTAAAACATGAAGACACCTCTGTTGGTTGTTCTGCTGGCGGCGCTGCTCCGTCGTACCCAATGCTACTTTGTTGTTGCTCCCGTTTCCGTTGTAATTGCAGTCATTGCAATTACCATTGCTGGCTCGTGGCTGTTGTTGTTGTCATTGCCGTATCCGCTAGCTTTTAGAGGATCGGGTTACCGTCTGGTTCCCAGACGTTAGTGACCGAAATCTCGCTGACGCAGCGCACGTGTCGTTGGTTATGCGCTGCGGTGTTCCGTAACTTCTAGTTCGGAGCAACCAACTCTGGTGTTAACTCCTCCCCTTTAAACGCGTACGTCCTCGGACGCAATGTAGAAGCGTTTTTGGGTTCCATTGCTTGGTGTTTCGCCTTTCTGTATCTCTGTGGTTTTTCTGCTCTTGGAGTGGACTTGAGTTTCCATACCAATATAGCCAGTATAGTGAAAGTTATCACCAATATGCCAGAAAGTGCGAAGCTGATGGAATTTGCCTTAAAGTTGTTAGTTCGTAGCGTATCCAGTCTTCGAGTGTTGTTGATGTTAAGTTCTTCTAACATCTGTAGCGATAGTACTTCCTCGGCTTTGGTTTTTTCTGCCATCATCTGGAAGAGTGGTGGAATCGCTTCTGCATATCTTGCCTCGCCAGCTTCATATTCGTCATCGCCAATTCTTATTGTGGAGTTTTCGAATTGTATGAGGTAGCTTCCTTTCAGATCTACTTCATCTTGGTCTATTTGTATGCTGCCAGTGTAGTCATTTAACAGAATTGTACCCGTCAAAATTTCTTCATGGTCTGGAACATGTTGGCTATTTACTGTATTGCAGTAGGGTCTTGTGTGGTTTAACAAAGGAGTTATACAAGTATCGTTACTTAAATCTATGATATTATCTCTATGACAAATGATTTTATCGTTATGGGATTCGCAATCATTTTTCTGGGCGTACAAAGCATTATTGCATTTGATAATATTTTCATACTTAATTACGTTTATAACCTTGTCTTTTTTGTTGGTTTTATTTTCATTGCGGTACAAAGTTGATTTCCTAATAGTGGAATGCTTACCATGTACAACATTTCTTTGCCATTTGAGGCTATTTTTAATTTTGCAAATTCTAATAGTTCTTCGACGTTTACAAACATTATTTTTTCGTTTTCTAGTATTTGTTCAATTTTACTTATTTCTAATTCTGATAATATTATAGAGTTTATTGTATTAGTTTTTGCCCATTCAATTGCGTGTATAAGATTGTATAATTCATCTTTAAAAATTTGAATTTTGTATTTTAGAACTGATATTATTTGTTCTTGAAATTCCTTATGTTCTAAAGTTGTTTTCAATATAGCATTAGATCTCATGCTTAGTTCATTTATTCTAATGTTTAGTTCTTTATTTATTACAACTTGTCTATTGTTGTTTTCAAGTTGCTCATTTATTTTAGCTGTTACAATTTCGTGATCATTGCGGTCCGGCGTGCCGGCCAACCATTTCAGGCTGTTCCTGGGAAATCTATGGATCTTGTCATTCTTTTCTTAGGTTTTAGTCGACGCAAATCGATTTTTATTTTTCTAAGTTCGTATTCTAAGAATGGGAAAAGCTGATGATTTTGGCTCACATTTTTCAATGTTTCTTCTAGTTTCCATGCAGTGTTTTCGTATTCTTCTATCTTGAAAACATGGATTACTCTGAATGCGCCATTCTGAATTGCTGCTACTCCAGTCTTGATAGGAATCAACTGAGAATTTGAATAGTCTAGGATTGTGGCCAACCCGTGACATAACGGCAAGAAAAATCTGTAAACGGATATTATGTTTTGATATTATTTTTATGTACTAGTTTGCCTGATTGTGTTTTTATTGTTGTGTTTCTGTCTTCTGAAACTATTTCTTTTTGAATTTTGGTGATAATTTTGATCCTAACCTTTTATCTATTCTGACGTAAATAACTTCTCCTTTCGTATAAGTTTTTATTAGTTTCTTTTTGAATTGTGGTATAATAAATCTTCTTCTTGTTTTCTTTTTATTTCGTTGCTGATCTGATTCCTAGCTTGTTCTAGTTCTTGTGGATCTGTTATTGTTCTTGTTCCGAAGAACACCTCAATTGGTTTCTTCTTGGTAGTGGAATGAATTGAACCGTTGTACTCCTGTACTGCTTTGAAAATTAAACTCTCGAAATCGATTGAATCATTTTCTTTTTAAAACACCTCATTATTTCTGTGAGAGTAGAATGGAATCTTTCCACTTGTCCATTACTTGTGGAGTGATAAGGTGGTGTCGTATATACTTCTGCTTTGAGCTGATCTTTTAGTAGAAATTTAATGGAAGCCGCGTTCAATGCTTTTCGTTATCCATTATAACTAATCGTGGCATGCCGAATGCTATCATAATTTCGCGTAAGGGATGCTTTAGATCTTCGGACGCTTTTGACTTCAGTATCTTTACTTGGGCGTATTTCGAGAATTTGTCTATGGCTGTGAGTACTACTTGTTTTGAGTTAGATAAAGGTCTATGTGAATTATTTCACCGGGGTATTTGGGTATTGGTGTTGATTGAATTTCCCTGTTGTGGATGTCTGTCATATTTAGTGAGTTTGCATGTTTCACATTTCTTTACTATTGACTTGATTTTCTTAGCTAATCCCGGAAAGAAGTATTTGTTTAAAATTTGCTGTTTATTTTCTGTTGCGTTTCTGTGTGCTCGTACATGTTCTTTGGTTCCTATCTCATTCTGTTCATCTTTGTTTGGGACATCTATTACTCGTCTCCAGGTGTATCTTATTTTATAATTAGAAAAATGGTTAGGGTATATTTCCTGAATTTGGCCCAATAATCTTTCTGAGGTGAATAATCCATTTACTATTTTGGGGTCTAGTCTTTCTTTTAAAATTTTGATTAAGTCGTTATCTGTGTAGTGTGTTTTAGAAACTATGTGTCTATGATAACTCGGGAATGGTAATTCAAATGTGTAGGAATCTTTATCTGAAGTTAATAGAAAAAGTTGATTTTGAATACATTAATTGGAGCTTCTACCCCTTGAATGAGGTTGTGTGAGGAACTTTCGTCGCTGTGGACTGTTGCGGCGGAGCTCTCTGTATAAAAGATTGGTGGATTTCGTGATAATGCGTCTGCAACCACGTTTGATGTTCCGGGCTTGTACCTAAGCTCATGGTTAAACTCTTCGAGATAGCTTTTCCATCTCTTAAGCTTTCCATTATGATTTTTATTGCTGAGTGCGAAAGTCAGGGGTTGATGATCGGTGAAGATTATAACCTTTGAAGTGCCATATAGGTACATGCGAAGGTTCTGCAAAGCCCATACTATAGCTAGCATTTCTTTTCATTAGCTGCATAATTTTCTTCGGTTTTAGTGAGGGTACGCGATATGAAAGTAATGGGTTTACCTTCTTGTTCTAATACCGCTCCTATAGCAAAATTAGAGGCATCAGTTGTTAGATGAAATTCCTTTTTGAAGTCAGGATAAGCTAGTAACACGTCATCTGAGGTGAGTGTTCGTTTTATTTTATCGAATGACTCAATTGCCTCATTGTCCAATGTCACTTTAACCTTGCGTGAGGCGTTTTTTCGAGTCTACCTTGTTCTCCTCTTAAAAGTGTAGTGAGAGGTTTTGCTAACTTTGCATAGTCCCTTATAAATCTTCTATAATAACCAGATAATCCTAAAATGATCGTAGATCTTTTTAGTGTTTGTGGCATGGGGAAATCCTGTATTGCTTTAACTTTGTCGATATTGGTTCTTATTCCTTCCGCTGAGATAGTGAAACCCAAGAAGTTAACTTCTTTTTGAAGAACTCGCACTTGTCGAGTTGAACTTTCATATTCGCATCTTGTAGAGTCGTGAAGACTTTCTCTAAATCGTTGGCATGATCGGTTTCAGTTTTGCTGAACACAATTATATCATCGATGTAAACATAGCATATCTTGCTAGTGTGGTCTCTTAAGATATCGTCTAATGTGCGTTGGAATATTGAAGGTGAATTCTTAAGACCGAATGGTAGTCTCGTGAACTCAAATTTCCCTCCGTTAACAGCGAATGCTGTTTTTCTATATCTCTTTCGGACAATGGAATTTGGTGAAAACCACTTTTCAGATCTAAAACTGAAAAGAATTTGTTTTCGCCTAATTGTGCGATTATTTCGCCTATTTCTGGGATCGGGTAACGATCCGGGATGGTTACGTTATTAAGTTTTCGGTAGTCAATAACTACTCTAAACTTCTTTTACCAGATGCGTCTATCTTTTTGGCACCACCCAAACGGGTGCATTATACGGAGACCGTGAAGGTCTAATTATACCATCTCGTAGCAATTCTTGGATTTGGGTTTCTACTTCTGTTCGTAATGAAGCGGGGTATGGGTAATGTTTGCTGTACACAGGGTGTCGGAATTAGTTCTAATTTCACCAACAACTCTTGTTGTGTAGGTCAGTTTCTTGTCTGGGTTCGCGAATAATTCGGAGTAATTGTTTGTTAGTTGAGACATAGTTTGTTTTGTAAGGGTGTCATATGATCGGACCGAATGTTGATGCTGTTCACTGCTTGTGTTTTAGTTGAAGAATTTTGATTTTTCGTCCGCCCTTTATGATCAGAGTGTCGGTTCTTATATCAACTATTGCGTCCAGTTGTTTTAATGTGTCATTCCCTATAATGCCATGGAATGTTTTCAATGTGGGTAATATAAAAATTTAAATGTCAGGTTTTTGAGACCAAAAGATTTAAGAGTGTATGGTGTGTTATTTCTATTTTTCCTCCTACTGAGTTTGCAAAGAATGAGTTGTTATTGATCTTCGGGTTCTTCACTAAATGGGGTTGGACATAGTTCTGATTAGAGCCTGTATCTATTAAAAATTTTAATTTGCTTCCGTCCTCATTACGCATTGGATATACGGCAGTGAGGAACTATTTAATCTAAAAATAGACGTCTGCTGCGTCTGATGGGTTTGTTTCAAAACCATATTCTTCTTCTATTGGATTCTGATCATCCCAATCAGTTAATCCTTCTAGTCCTACTTGCTCAAAATATTCTTGTTCCTCGTCAGCATTTGCTACGTCTTCTGGTTCACCTTCGAAGGCACCAGTTTCGATTTTGAAATGCCTTTGCAATTTCTGCGGTGGCCCATTGTGTACAGATATAGGTGGACGCTTCCCATTCATGTCATTATTATGAGGTCTATTCATATAGTTGACATGCCTAGTTCGAATGGATGGATCTACTTCCATTGGGACAGGTTTGGGCTCTGGTTTTTGAGCAATTGGGCGTGGTGGTGGAGCGAAACTTGGTCTATACAAAGCTCCCTGTTGTATTGGTGGAGCGTATTGTCGTTGAGGGAATGGTACGTTATAGCTCTGTTGAGGAACCGTATTGGTCCAAGATGATTGTGGTCGAGTTCCCCAAGTTGGTCTTATAACAGGTGGATAGTATAAGTTTGGTTCAAATTTGTGTCCATTGTTAGGCAATTGCCTGATTGCCTGAAGTTATGTTGTATTTGTCTAGGTGGTAGTGGAGGTGGCAATTGCCGAGATCTAGGAGCAAAAGAGTTTCGATGCTCCTGGTTTTCTACCAAGCTGCACAGGTGCAGAGCATGGCTCAGATCTCTTGGCTCTTTAATGGCCAATAATCGTGGCATATCGCCGTTCAGGCCGCGCATAAAAGTGTCTAATGCTTTGTCACGATACGTATTGGTCAAAGTTCTGATTACTTCAGGGATTCCTCTTGTGCACTTATTTGGTTGAGTATTAGAGACAAATGATGATACACAACTCTGTAATATTCAGTTACAGTCATACGGCCTTGCGTCAGTGAAAACATCTGATAATCTAGAGTTTTCAAATCACGCTTGTCAGCAAAGTGCGCTGTGAGGCACTTAGATATTGCCTTCCAGTTAAGAGGAGTGTTGTAGGAATTCAACACCGCTTCTGCCTCATCAACAATCTTATTTCGGATTGCGACCATGAGAAGGTAGTATCTATGTGTGTTTTCTTGCCCTTCATAAAGAGCAAGAACTCTTTCGACATTCTTTTTCCAGCTGCCGAACATAGTTCTATCCCCAGAGAATTCCTAATCAATCGAACGGTATCCGGTACCTTATCTTTTTCTTCTCCTAGGCCGGGTCTAACAACTGGTAGATCTAATAAGAGTTCTGGTCTTTCTTCAGTATTAACCGCTTGCCTTATAATTCTACCATCTCTAAGTACTTCATTGATAATTCCTGTTATAGCTTCCTAAGTTCTGGACTGGTAACTGGAGTACTAGTCCTTGGCCTGTTTTGGATCGGTTGTCCTATTTGAAGGTTACTAATTGATTCGGCTAAATCTTCTGCTGTCGCCATTGTCTTGGTTTTGAAGTTTTTAATCGGAAAAACAGTTTTTATTTTGTCTTGATCACGAAATTAATTATTAAAAAAATGTATTCTTGTTTGTAAATTACTTAATAATTAACTTATAGTTTAATTCTTTGTTTTAGATTTTATGAAAGTTTACGTTATTCTTGAACTTACTAAAATAATTGATTTATCAATATACTTTCAAAGTTTTAGATTTCGTTAAGAAAAATTTGGTTAAGTTACTTAATTTAGATTCGTTTTACTATAAAATTTTCCTTTGATTTGTTTTGCTTTTGATTCTTTGTTTCTTTTCGTTTTACTTTAGATTCGTTACGTTACTTAGTTTAGATTCGTTTTAATATAAAATTTTCTTTCAAATTTCTTTTGTTTTTGATTCTTTGTTTCTTTTTGTTTTCTCTTTGATTGATTCTTGTTTCTTATTTCACTTAATGTCTACGCTTACAGTTCTATTAACATCTCGGCGAATCTTCCGCGCTGGTCCTCTGGATGAATCCCGTTTGTCCCGCGTTGAGTAGCGATGGGGTACTTCTTACACTTGGGTGACTTGGGTTCCTCGGGCACACTTAGCACGCGGTGTCCTACGGACTGACACTATAGGACGTCGGCGATAAAAGTTTTTGGCCTGATCTAGGTAATGACGCGACACTTTTTCCACTTATTTATTCGGGGAGTCTAAACCGCTTATCGAGCTTTGTGGCAACTTGTGGCACTTTACTTTGCACGATCACTGTTCACGAGTTTCATTGGGTTTTGCGCGATTGGTCTGTCAACTACCTTTCGATCAGGTCCCTGCTCGGGCGCCAATTAAGAACAAGGGTTCTCTTGAGTTCTAAAAATATAACCGCGAGCAGAGCTCGACTTATTTATTTGATTTCGATTTTAAAACTAAACATTAATTATTATTTGCTAAAACATGAAGACACCTCTGCTGGTTGTTCTGCTGGCGGCGCTGCTCCGTCGTACCCAATGCTACTTTGTTGTTGCTCCCGTTTCCGTTGTAATTGCAGTCATTGCAATTACCATTGCTAACTCGTGGCTGTTGTTGTTGTCATTGCCGTATCCGCTAGCTTTTTAGAGGATCGGGTTACCGTCTGGTTCCCAGACGTTAGTGACCGAAATCTCGCTGACGCAGCGCACGTGTCGTTGGTTATGCGCTGCGGTGTTCCGTAACTTCTAGTTCGGAGCAACAAACTCTGGTGTTAACTTGCGTATACGTATATACATGCTCGCCTCTATATCTGTATCTGTATGAAGGAGGCACTGCGATAGCTCTATTGGTAGAGTGCAAGCATATTACTGTTGCGGTAGTCGGGGACTCGGGTTCGAGCCCGCTCGGGGTACAACATTTTTTTTTATACCCGCTACCCATAGGGTAGAAGGGTATTATAACTTTGTGCCGGCAGGAAATGTATGTAACAGGTAGAAGGAGGCATCTCCGACCCTATAAAGTATATATATTCTTGATCAGCGTCAACAGCCGAGACGATCTAGCCATGTCCGTCTGTCCGTATGAACACCTAGATCTCAGAGACTATAAGAGATAGAGCTATAATTTTTTCGACAGCATTTGTTATGTTTGCACGCAGATCAAGTTTGTTTCAAATTTTTGCCACGCCCACTTCCGCCCCCCGCAAATCAAAAATCGAATAACAAGCGTAATTGTAACGCTAGAGTTCCGAATTTTGGTATATACAATAATAACTATAGCATCTATGATTGCTGAAAATTTGGTTGCGATCAGATAAAAATTGTTGAAGTTATTAAAGAAATAGTTTTGTATGGGCAAAAACGCTTTCTATGTATGTGTTGTATGTATGCGTATACGTATATACATGCTCGCCTCTATATCTGTATCTGTATGAAGGAGGCACTGCGATAGCTCTATTGGTAGAGTGCAAGCATATTACTGTAGCGGTAGTCGGGGACTCGGGTTCGAGCCCGCTCGGGGTACAAAATTTTTTTATACCCGGTACCCATAGGGTAGAAGGGTATTATAACTTTGTGCCGGCAGGAAATGTATGTAACAGGTAGAAGGAGGCATCTCCGACCCTATAAAGTATGTATATTCTTGATCAGCGTCAACAGCCGAGACGATCTAGCCATGTCCGTCTGTCCGTCCGTCCGTATGAACACCTTGATCTCAGAGACTATAAGAGATAGAGCTATAATTTTTTCGACAGCATTTGTTATGTTTGCACGCAGATCAAGTTTGTTTCAAATTTTTGCCACGCCCACTTCCGCCTCGCAAATCAAAAAATCGAATAACAAGCGTAATTGTAACGCTAGAGTTGCGAATTTTGGTATATACAATAATAACTATAGCGTTTAAGATTGCTGAAAATTTGGTTGCGATCAGATAAAAATTGTTGAAGTTATTAAAGAAATAGTTTTGTATGGGCAAAAACGCTTTCTATGTATGTGTTGTATGTATGCGTATACGTATATACATGCTCGCCTCTATATCTGTATCTGTATGAAGGAGGCACTGCGATAGCTCTATTGGTAGAGTGCAAGCATATTACTGTAGCGGTAGTCGGGGACTCGGGTTCGAGCCCGCTCGGGGTACAAAATTTTTTTATACCCGGTACCCATAGGGTAGAAGGGTATTATAACTTTGTGCCGGCAGGAAATGTATGTAACAGGTAGAAGGAGGCATCTCCGACCCTATAAAGTATGTATATTCTTGATCAGCGTCAACAGCCGAGACGATCTAGCCATGTCCGTCGTTTTTTTTATACCCGGTACCCATAGGGTAGAAGGGTATTATAACTTTGTGCCGGCAGGAAATGTATGTAACAGGTAGAAGGAGGCATCTCCGACCCTATAAAGTATGTATATTCTTGATCAGCGTCAACAGCCGAGACGATCTAGCCATGTCCGTCTGTCCGTCCGTCCGTATGAACACCTTGATCTCAGAGACTATAAGAGATAGAGCTATAATTTTTTCGACAGCATTTGTTATGTTTGCACGCAGATCAAGTTTGTTTCAAATTTTTGCCACGCCCACTTCCGCCCCGCAAATCAAAAATCGAATAACAAGCGTAATTGTAACGCTAGAGTTGCGAATTTTGGTATATACAATAATAACTATAGCATTTATGATTGCTGAAAATTTGGTTGCGAGCAGATAAAAATTGTAGAAGTTATTAAAGAAATAGTTTTGTATGGGCAAAAACGCTTTCTATGTATGTGTTGTATGTATGCGTATACGTATATACATGCTCGCCTCTATATCTGTATCTGTATGAAGGAGGCACTGCGATAGCTCTATTGGTAGAGTGCAAGCATATTACTGTTGCGGTAGTCGGGGACTCGGGTTCGAGCCCGCTCGGGGTACAACATTTTTTTTATACCCGCTACCCATAGGGTAGAAGGGTATTATAACTTTGTGCCGGCAGGATATGTATGTAACAGGTAGAAGGAGGCATCTCTGACCCTATAAAGTACAGTAGATTCCGGTTATAACGACTTTCAAGGGACCGACCATTTTACGTCGTTATAACCGGAGGACGCACTAACCGGAAGGAGCAAAACTAATTTGTTATACCCGCTACCCATAGGGTAGAAGGGTATTATAACTTTGTGCCGGCAGGAAATGTATGTAACAGGTAGAAGGAGGCATCTCCGACCCTATAAAGTATATATATTCTTGATCAGCGTCAACAGCCGAGACGATCTAGCCATGTCCGTCTGTCCGTCTGTGTGTCTGTCCGTCTGTGTGTCTGTCCGTCCGTCCGTATGAACACCTAGATCTCAGAGACTATAAGAGATAGAGCTATAATTTTTTTCGACAGCATTTGTTATGTTCGCACGCAGATCAAGTTTGTTTCAAATTTTTGCCACGCCCACTTCCGCCCCGCAAATCAAAAAATCGAATAACAAGCGTAATTTAAAAGCTAGAGTTGCGAATTTTGGTATATACAATAATAACTATAGTAGTTATGAGTCCTGAGAATTTGGTTGCGATCAGATAATAAGTTTGGAAGTTATTAAAGAAATACTTTTGTATGGGCAAAAACACCAACTTACTAGGGCTCTTAGTTGCTTTGGCTAACAATCTGGTATATTGTGCTGTCTATGGTATATTTTGAATGCGGTACTACACATTTATGCAGTATATTCGGTATATTTTAAGAATAATACCGCAAAATTTATTGCTTTTATTTAAAATGGGTAGCGGGTATCTCACAGTCGAGTACACTCGATTGTAGCTTTCTTACTTGTTTTTGTTTATTTTATGGTTGCCAGTTCGTAATAGGCTTCTAAAATAAAACAAATACATTTTAAATAAAAAAAAGTTTTTTTTGAGACATTTTGCGGGTGTAATGCACAAGTGGTTGAGCTTAAACTAAATGACCTCTTCATTGCGCATTTTGTGCATTTTGCGCATTAACTCACATTTGGCGAAATTACGCATTCAAAAGCAGAAAAACTATAAATATAACGGAATAGGCTATGTGCATTTTGCGCATTAACTCACATTTGGCGAAATTACGCATTCAAAAAGCAGAAAAACTATAAATATAACGGAATAGGCTATGTGGTCTGCACACGCACGCTGTAAACATTTGTGTGACGTCAGCATTGCACTTCGACTGTCTCTCTCTAACAGCAGCGTTGCTAAGGCGAAGGGTAAGACTGACAGAGAGTAGTAAGAGTCTAAGAGCTTCGTGTCGCTGATACGCACACAAGCAAGGGCGCCGATCACTGATAAATACATACATTTCTAATTACGCCGTTTGATGCTTAAATTTGTTGGCAATTTTACGCTGAATTTGTTATACCCGCTACCCATAGGGTAGAAGGGTATTATAACTTTGTGCCGACAGGAAATGTATGTAACAGGTAGAAGGAGGCATCTCCGACCCTATAAAGTATATATATTCTTGAACAGCGTCAACAGCCGAGACGATCTAGCCATGTCCGTCTGTCCGTCTGTGTGTCTGTCCGTCTGTCCGTCTGTCCGTCCGTCCGTATGAACACCTAGATCTCAGATACTATAAGAGATAGAGCTATAATTTTTTCGACAGCATTTGTTATGTTTGCACGCAGATCAAGTTTGTTTCAAATTTTTGCCACGCCTACTTCCGCCCCGCAAATAACAAGCGTAATTGTAACGCTAGAGTTGCGAATTTTGGTACATACAATAATAACTATAGCATTTAAGATTGCTGAAAATTTGGTTGCGATCAGATAAAAATTGTTGAAGTTATTAAAGAAATAGTTTTGTATGGGCAAAAACGCTTTCTATGTATGTGTTGTATGTATGCGTATACGTATATACATGCTCGCCTCTATATCTGTATCTGTATGAAGGAGGCACTGCGATAGCTCTATTGGTAGAGTGCAAGCATATTACTGTAGCGGTAGTCGGGGACTCGGGTTCGAGCCCGCTCGGGGTACAAAATTTTTTTATACCCGCTACCCATAGGGTAGAAGGGTATTATAACTTTGTGCCGGCAGGAAATGTATGTAACAGGTAGAAGGAGGCATCTCCGACCCTATAAAGTATGTATATTCTTGATCAGCGTCAACAGCCGAGACGATCTAGCCATGTCCGTCTGTCCGTCCGTCCGTATGAACACCTTGATCTCAGAGACTATAAGAGATAGAGCTATAATTTTTTCGACAGCATTTGTTATGTTTGCACGCAGATCAAGTTTGTTTCAAATTTTGCCACGCCCACTTCCGCCCCGCAAATCAAAAATCGAATAACAAGCGTAATTGTAACGCTAGAGTTGCGAATTTTGGTATATACAATAATAACTATAGCATTTATGATTGCTGAAAATTTGGTTGCGAGCAGATAAAAATTGTAGAAGTTATTAAAGAAATAGTTTTGTATGGGCAAAAACGCTTTCTATGTATGTGTTGTATGTATGCGTATACGCCTCTATATCTGTATCTGTATGAAGGAGGCACTGCGATAGCTCTATTGGTAGAGTGCAAGCATATTGCTGTAGCGGTAGTCGGGGACTCGGGTTCGAGCCCGCTCGGGGTACAAAATTTTTTTTATACCCGGTACCCATAGGGTAGAAGGGTATTATAACTTTGTGCCGGCAGGAAATGTATGTAACAGGTAGAAGGAGGCATCTCCGACCCTATAAAGTATATATATTCTTGATCAGCGTCAACAGCCGAGACGATCTAGCCATGTCCGTCTGTCCGTCTGTGTGTCTGTCCGTCTGTCCGTCTGTCCGTCCGTCCGTATGAACACCTAGATCTCAGAGACTATAAGAGATAGAGCTATAATTTTTTTCGACACCATTTGTTATGTTTGCACGCACATCAAGTTTGTTTCAAATTTTTGCCACGCTCACTTCCGCCCCCGCAAACAACAAGCGTAATTGTAACGCACAACAGTCGCGTCGCAAATATTGATACCGCCATACAATTTAAATTCAAATTGCAAATTAACGGACAATGCTCACCCCTACACCACAAGTTCAATGTGAGTCTTTACGACGAAGATTGAATTTGAAAAAGGGTGAACAAGAACCTATCAAAGGTCTTTAGCATGGAATGTGCCTATTTCTTTCCGTGTTAGACCTTGCAATAAGTACAAAGAATTGCCCATTTTCTTTTTAATGCGAGCGTTGATTCCAACAGGAGCTAACTTGGCATTAAAATTAGTTGCAAAATTCCGTTTGACCACTTGTTGTCCAACTTCAAAAGAACGTGGTCTACTACGCAAATTATACATCTGTTGATTTTTCTCATAAGCCATTGTGAGATGTTTTTCAATGTCTGCACGAATCTTCTGAAATTGATCAATTCTATTTAAACCTTCCGTTCCATCGCTAAGCAAGTCAAGATTTCTAAGCAATTTAAAATCTTGACCGTGGGTGGTCATATGTTTTCCGAATACTACAAAATATTGAGATATACCAATCGACTGGTTTATGGAATTTCTTAAAGCCGCATTGATACTTGGCAAATAAATGTCCCACACCCGCTGATCACTCCGTATATAAGCTCTTAAGGCTGCGTTGATAGAGCGATTAACTCTTTCGGCTGCATTTGATTGCGGAGCATACGCACCTGTTCTTATATGCTGAACTCCGAATTTGGAAATAAAGTTAGTGAACTCATGGCTTTTAAATTGAGTGCCATTGTCGCTAACTATAACTTCCGGTACTCCAAAACATGCAAAGATATCATCTCTTAAATAATTGATAATAACTTGCGATGTAAATTTCTTTACTGGTTTAAGAAAGGTAAACTTAGAAAAATGGTCAAGGATGATGAAAATTCCTACGTTGCCTTGTTTAGTGCGCGGAAAAGGACCAATAAAATCGATGTATAACAGGGAACAGTTCTAACTCGAACGCAGCGATTTCTGTCACTTCTTCGAAGGATCTAGAAAGTGCATCAGCTACTACATTTTCACTTCCTTTTCTGTGTTTAATATCAAAAGAAAAGCCCTGTAATTTAATTGCCCATCGAGCCAGCCTCCCACTCAAGTCTGATTGGTTCATTAACCAACGTAGGCTTGCGTGATCAGTAACGACTTTAAAAGACTGTCCTTCGATATACATTCTAAATTTTTTATTGCAAGAACAACCGCTAAGCATTCAAGCTCAGTCACTGTGTAGTTTCGTTGGGCTTTATTTAGCTTTTGAACATATGAGCGATGGGTCTCTCGCTTCCTGATTCATCCACTTGAGCTAATACAGCGCCTACTACATAAGACGAAGCGTCGCATTGTACAACGAATGGCTTTGAATAATTCGGATGAATTAGATATGAATCAGTACACAGCTTGCGTTTGATTTCATCAAAGGCCACTTGAGCTACGTCATTCCATTCATACGATTTTCCTTTTAATAATTCAGTTAGGGAAATATGACTGTAGAATACTGGGAAATGAATCGCTGATACCATCCAGTCATACCTAAAAATCTTCTTAGTTGTTTAGTTGTTTTTGGAGCTGGGAACTCATCACGGCTTGTATTTTGTTAAGGTTTATTTGGAGAGTACCTTCTCCTACAATATATCCAAGAAAATTTACTTGACTGACTTTTTCCGACATTTATCGTCACTCCCGCTTTATGCAATTCTGTAGCAACTGTAGACAAATGCTCCAAGTGCTCATCAAAACTTGCTGACATGACTAGCAGATCATCAAGATTGTGAGGTAGTTGTCTAAATTAAAGTTGCAACAAAAATGAACATCTGATTGTCACAAATCAAAGCATCGGCTGATGCGCCAAAGCCTTAATTAAGTTGGCAACTCTACTTAGCATAGCTCAACTGTTGAGTCTATCGAACGGGGAGTAGTGCAATGATCCACACAGAGATGCTTTGAGCACTCACTAAGGGCAGCCATCTTCACTTTTGCAACTTTTTCACTGAGAACATACATTTACATCAAACCAAAAATTTGCAAAGAAAAATTGCAAAAATAAATATAAAATAATACTGCAACCAAGCCAACAATTTTGGCATCCAATGTTTTCTTTTGTCGCCAACTTGGATTGGCCGGCTCTTTAGAGAGTTTAGAACTGCTAAATTTTCTCTTTGCCACTGATTGGTAAGTTGTGTCAATCTGATTAGACCTTGCGGTAAAAATGTTATTTTATGCAGCTTATTGGTCATACCGCTGGCAATTGCACACGCTAGACCCTCCATAGAGTGTAATAGGTGTTGCACATTGCGGTCCTCGCCTTCCCAAGCGCAGGCGGCTCTTCACCCTAACCTGCAAGCCTAAGGGAGTATTGGTGAAGGCAGCGAACCTCGCTGCGAACAGCCAGCTAGAGCAAGAATAAGGCAATAATCTTGCGGCAGCGAATCTTCGCTGCAGATTATCAAACGGTATTCGATAGCGGCTCAGCGAAGGCGATACTAGAGACGTTCAAAGGAGCGTAGATCTTCCGGCGAGAGATCTACGGCTCCACAAAAACACGCCAGTACCATCTGCATTGGATTGTTTTCGTTCGTAAAATGCACTAAGAGCGCCAACATGGTTTGAAAAACTGAAAAGTTAAATTGAATTTGTATTTAGTACTTGTCAAAATCAACTAACTCATTTCTTCGACCTTTATACAGCCAACATGGGGTACATAGGGATTCGATAGCCTGATATCCATAACCCTTTATCATCTTTAACAGCTATCATCAACATTCATATATGCTACGACGGATTCATCAGTTATCAGGCCTGCTAACATCGATGGAAAGTGCGTAAGTACGGCATAGCCGTGTCTGTAATTATAGTTGATTGGGGTTGTGATTGTGAAGCCCTCGTTTCCTTGTTGGTCCGTGTTGGTTACCTATCTTTCGTATTATTAAGTCATGAAGACAACCGTTTAAGTAAAACAAATTAACGTAACGATAAATAAAAGCTCAATAAATCAAGCACTATTGTTAACTAGAGATAATTTGTATAAACAAAATGAAGTATGTTTATTAAATTACTGTATATCATGGAGAAGAAAACAATGATGTGTTAACTTTTTAATTCTAATTGGGCACTGAATGTGCGAACGTTTGAGATAATGCGAAATGAGTACTGTCCCTCTCCCTAGTATTACACTCTGTCTACACTTTAATTTATGATGACTTACTACCCAGTCGAAGCCAAAGACCCACCCCAGCCCTAAACTGAGCCGGCAAGTTAGCTAGACAGAGTAGGCTTAGACGAGTAGAACCTCGTGGTGTTCGTCACATAATTAAATGGCGCCCAACTCGTGAGGCCTATGGAAAATGTGCCCCAAAATAAAAATTTCCTCATCAAACTATTCATTCTTTTTATTGAAAACATAGATGTATGAATTTTCTGCCTTCTGGATTGGCTGTTTACTGATGAGAAATTCGGAAGCAGACCAGGCGAAAAGAACATGCATAGCGGATTCATTAATTGATAGTGTTATCAATGAATTAAACCTGCTAAATACAATTTTCTGGCCAATAATGTGATTAAGGAATTTTTGTAGAATTGATGAATTTCGATTCGCTACCGAATCATTGTTAGGCCCAGTACACAATATTGTGTTGTGGTATTGAAATCGAGAATTGTTCAGTATTGGTTAATATCGATCTGTTCCTCTTTCAATCACAAACACTCATCAAATACGTTACTAATCAAAGTAGATTCAGACTCTCAGTATTCACTTCACATTATCTTAAAATCGCATTGAAGGGTAAGTCCCAAACTTAAAAACTTAAAACTTGAACACTATATTATCACATATCGTCAACTTATTTTTGTCAATTACCTTATCAATATCGAATACCGTACTAGTTCACATTCATACTTTAATTCATTATGCCGGTTACTCGCAGCCACGAAAACCTCGCATCAGCTAGTTCATTAATTCTTTGCAAAATTTGCAATGATTTAAAATCGTCTGAATTTGAATTAGTAAAACCCCTTGTAGTCATAACTTTCACTCCGAATGTATATCCAATTGGCTCAATAGTAGCGAAACTTGTCCAACTTGCAAAAGCCGTGCAGGATAGGAGATATTTTTGGCTTAGAACAATCTGAAGGGTTAAGCATGCTTCATACAGTTGCAGCACCCCAGATTCACGCGATGCCTCGGGAGCCTCTGGCACTAAACCGCGAGAGCGACCCAAAACAAGAGCTAATCAGAGAGAGAATCTCATGAGAAATGCTGCACGAGCAAGTCACCTACCCCGAGCATCAATAGGAAGTATAACCTCACCCGTTCCAGCTGTGTCTGAACAACGAGTTCAAGGACTTATCACTTCTTCACTCGATAACTTTCGAGCTGAACTAGTCGCTACTATCGCTGATCAGGTTGAATTTGCCTTCAGAAACTTAAATATTGCCGCCCAACCGCCAATAGTTCGTTCCGAGGAACCGCAATTGGAATGGGATAACGAAATTCCAGATCCGAATAACGAAGGATCGAGGCAATCAGGAAATATATCTGGTAGTATCGATCGGCCTGACCGAATTTCCAGTACCATTGTTAATTGGCATCTTAAGTTCAGTGGTACACCAACTGATATACCAATCGAAGACTTTATATATCGAATAAATTGCTTGACCTCTCGTTGTTTGAGCGGAAGCTTTGATACGTTGTTTCAGTTCGCTCACTTACTATTCTCAGGTCCAGCGTTAACATTGTATTGGAGGTTTCATCGTAGCTCTCATCATAGGAATTGGTATAATCTTTGTTCTCGTTTATGCTAAAGATACCAAAATCAAAGAACCGATGAAGTCATAAAATATAGCTTACGACGCAGGAAACAAAAGTTTAATGAACCTTTCGACAAATATCTGGATGCTATGTTGAACATAGCAGATACGCTCTTGGTCTCTTATGTTAAACAGAATTTGAAACCAGATCTTCGACATGAACTATTACATGTTCCAATTCAAATTTAGCTATCCTTCGTAGAGAATGTCACAAACATGAATCAAATGAATCAAACGCTGGAATTGCGATGAAATTGGTCATCGTTACCAGGATTGCCTGAAATCACGTCGTATATTTTGTTATGGCTGTGGAAAACTTGACACATATAAACCAAACTGTACAAAATGTAAAACCAAACAAGAAAACTCGCAGAAGGGTATTCGCTTACCACCAAAAGCGGATATCCGCAATTAAAAATAGAAACAAATTCTCTAGAGTATTTTCAACCACCTGCTATATCGAATAACTTACCTGACTTACAAATTCATCGACATTTTATACCTTATCATTTGCGATTAAGAAAAATTCACACATCTCCAAAATCGCGTGCTGCTCATCGTATGCATACATTTTGGTCGAAAAACTGTGTACTAAATTCTTATAGGATATCAGCTATCGTAAATAAAGACAACGATATACGACCCTTTACTTACCTCAACATTCTCGATCAGCGTTGTTTGGCCTTGCTCGATAGCGGAGCAAATAAAAGCGTGATTGGAGGAAACTTAGCAAAGTTCATTCTTGAAAATAATATTAACTATCTTAAAATCAAAGGATTTGTTAAAACTGCTGATGGACAACCTCAAAAGGTCGCTGGTACCATTAATCTTCCGATCGAGTATAATTCGACAAAGCAATCTTTTGAGTTCCTAATTGTTAGCGCCATCACGCAAGATGTTATTTGCGGAATTGACTTTTGGAATAAATTTGGAATTTCTGTTAGTTATGTTAGTGCAGTAACTGAATCTGAAATGGAAAATGAAACGATACCCAAACTGTCTCTTACAGTGATGCAAAAACGCAGATTACAAGCAGTTGTTGATTTTTTCCGTCATGCGAAAGGAAAAACAACACTTCTTGAACATACTATAGACACAGGAGATAGTACTCCTATTAAACAACGATACTATCCCATATCTCCAGCTAAAGAAAAGCGACTTTGTGTCGAGATTGACCGCATGTTACGTTTAGGAGTAATAGAAGAAGCTTCTAACTCTCCATGGTCCTCGCCTGTGGTTTTGATTGTTAAACCTGGCAAAGATCGTCTATGTCTTGATTCTCGAAAGCTAAATGCAGTGACGAAGA
Organism: Drosophila nasuta; assembly: GCF_023558535.2. Taxonomy (NCBI): domain Eukaryota; kingdom Metazoa; phylum Arthropoda; class Insecta; order Diptera; family Drosophilidae; genus Drosophila; species Drosophila nasuta. The sequence goes on along the minus strand of NW_026869628.1, from coordinate 8,649 downwards.
AGGACGCATATCCCATGCCTAGCTTAGAAGGTCTTCTAAGTCGATTGCCATCTGTTAAGTGCATTTCCAAAATCGATTTAAAAGATGCCTTTTGGCAAATTTCTCTAGACAAAGAAGCGCGACCAAAAACTGCTTTACGGTACCAAATAGACCCTTGTATCAGTTTACTCGCATGCCATTTGGCTTGTGTAACTCACCGCATACAATGTGTCGTCTTATGGATCAAGTAATTCCCTATGACATGAAGGAACACGTATTCGTATACCTAGATGATCTATTGATCATGTCCTCTAACTTTGAAGACCACTTACTGCATCTGACCGAAGTGGCAAGTAGATTACGAAAAGCGGGATTAACAATAAATGTTGCCAAAAGTCAGTTTGGAATACGAGAAGTAGATTACTTAGGCCATGTAGTAGGAGAAGGCACACTTCGAGTAAATCCAATGAAATTGCAAGCCGTTTCCGAATTTCCGGTGCCACAGTCCAGACGCCAACTGAGACGATTCCTGGGCATGACTGGTTGGTACCAGCGTTTTATTCCCCAGTACTCAACGGTCATCTTTGCACTAACAGAGCTGCTAAAAGGAAAGAAATTTGAATGGAATGAAGAGGCCCAACATGCGTTCGAAGCAATAAAACATAGACTATGTGCTGCTCCGTTTTGCGTCATCCCAACTATGAGTTGCCATTCATAGTGCAATGTGACGCTTCAACATATGGCATCGGCGCCGTATTAGCTCAACTTGATGCAGAAGGCAACGAACTACCCATTGCCTATATGTCGAAAAAGTTGAACAAAGCACAACGAAATTATTCTACAACGGAATTAGAATGCTTGGCAGTTGTATTAGCCATTAAGCGATTCCGTATGTATATAGAAGGCCAATCATTTAAAGTTATAACCGATCATGCAAGTCTGAAATGGTTGATGAATCAAACAGACCTTCATGGCAGACTCGCTCGATGGGCGTTAAAGCTACAAGGAATGGATTTTCAGATCGAACATCGGAAGGGCAGTCAAAATGTAGTGTCTGACACTCTTTCCAGAGCATTCGAAGAAACGTCCCTACATCTCTCAGAAATTCGGTGATAGTTTCAGCTCATTGTACCCCAACGTCAGCACATTGCGGCACAGCGAAGTGTCTAAAACGCATTGGTAGGCATTTTTATTGGCCACGAATGGTAGTGGAAGTGCGAGACTTTATCAGCAAATGCGAAATATGTCAAACCTCAAAATACCCAACACAAAATCTAAAGCCGCCAATGGGTATTCAAACAATTAGTGAGCGAGTATTTCAAAGACTCTACATAGATTTCATAGGTCCGTTTCCACGCTCAAAACTTGGTAATATCGGAATTTTTATCATCCTAGATCATCTTTCAAAATTCACATTCCTTATACCAGTTAAGAAATTTTCGACTTTAATAATCATTGATCACTTGCGCAACACAGTATTTAACTGTTTTGGCACACCAGAGTTCATAATCAGCGATAACGGCACTCAGTTTATAAGCCGAGAATTCGCTGCATTTTTGTCTTCGTATGGTATCAAACACATGTTCACTGGAGCATATTCCCCTCAAAGTAATGCAGCTGAAAGAGTCAATAGATCCATTAATGCGGCGTTAAGATCATTTATTCGATCAGACCAGCGAGAATGGGATATATATGTTAGCAGTATCAATTGTGCTCTACGCAATAACATACATCAATCGATAGGCGCGTCACCGTACTATGTTGTATTTGGACAGCATATGATGACGCATGGTAAAGACTACACAGTGTTTAAAAATTTGAATCTCTTAAGTGAAGGAACTGCTCGACTCGAGCGTGCCGATAAATTCTCTAAAATCCGTGCTGATATTCACAAATATCTGAAAAAGGCATATGAAAAGAATCAGAGATCGTATAACCTTCGTACTAAACAACGAACCTTTGAAGTTGGTCAGACAGTAATTAAGCGTAACTGGGCACTGAGCAATATGGCAAACAATTTCAACGCTAAGCTTGCACCAGTCGGCCTTAGGGCACGAGTAAAGCGAAGAATTGGACAGGCCTTATACCTATTAGAAAATTTAGAGGGCAAGGAAATTGGTCAATTTCATGCTAAAGACTTGTGGGAATTCAAAGAGTAACTACCTTCTTTCAGATTTTACGTCTTCGATCGAACTCTCGATTAACCCTCTGAGCCCCAAGAGTGCCTTGAGGCACTCATTACATTATTACAATTTTAAAAATAATAAACGCTATTTCTACGTTTAAATATTTTTTAGCCGTTAAGAATAGATGCTCAATTATGTATAGAAGCTTTGAAAGCTCTCAGAAGCTTTTAACGGTACTTGCACAGAACATGTGTTTCGCCGCGTGTGAAATTTGAGCTGCAGTGAAGTGGGATTTCTTTTGAATATAAAAGTTAAAATATAAAACTAAACCAAACCATTAATTTTTACTGAGAGGTAAGTTAATTTAGTATTAAAATAATATTACAGATATGCAAATATGTAATTGGTATGCATTGTATCAGTGAAATAGTGATAAGTGCCTTGAGGCATCTTTGGGGCAGTAAGCAAACTTTTGTTCCAAGTAGCTATTTCACAATTATTTGCAATCTGCAGTGGTTTAAAGAGGTTTTTCTTAATAAAAATTCTTAAATTAGAAAATATGGCAAATCGAAAGCGCTTCAAGTTATCCGACTTGACAGATGATCAGTTAATGGAATTATTTGAGTCAGTCCCGTCAGATGAGGAGGTCTCAAATATTTCTAGTGACGACGAGGACAATGATTTAAATGTGGTGGAAGCTCTAAACGCTGCATTAGAGGAAGCCGATTCTGTCTCTTTTATAGTTGGCAATAAGGAAAATGTTTTAAATAGTGCCCAGGATCCTAAGTCTACAGGAAAGGCTACAAAACGTCCTCGATCGCCATTGCCAACTATAGAAGATTCGGGATGCGAATATTTACCAAATTCTGGAGGATTTAATGCTGCTGGTAAACAAATATAACTGAGATTTTTATATAAGTGATTAATAATTTATATATGGGTAGGTCTTGAATCGATTACAAAGGAACCCACTAAGATTCTCTGGAGGGAGCAATCGATGCAGTTGCATGTAAACTGTATAGCCTTTCGAGGAGATTCCTCGCTTACAGAAGAAATTAAGGGGCTGGAAACTCCATTTGAGATATTTTGCTACTTTTTGATGGAGAAATTATGAAAATGATTGTCGAGGACACAATGCGCGCAGCCTTAACTGACAACATTTCAAATAATTTCAAAATTACCATCGATGACATTCATCATTATATCGGCATTCTAATTTACATATCGATTTACCGCTATCCGAATTTGAGGAGTTATTGGGGACAAAATGCGTTCGGACCCATTCAAAATTGCATGACCCGACACAGATTTGAGACAATTAAAAAGTATTTCTCTCTGTGTGATGAGAGCCAGCGCATTAAAAGGGTCAACCAGGCTACGATCCATTGTTTCGTACGCGAAAACTAGTTGATTACTTGAATCAACGGTTCGACTCGGTGCCCAAACAAGCCCGCCTTTGTGTTGATGAACAAATGTGCAGCACAAAAATGAAGCACCACTTGCGCCAATACATGCCAAATAAGCCACACAAGTGGGGTATCAAACTATTTGTACTATGCGATTCGTTTGGCTACGCATACCGCTTTGAAGTATACAGCGGTGCAGGAGATAATGTGATCTTGCCTGGTCACCCAGATCTTGGTGCTTCGGCTAACATTGTTGTCCGTCTGACACAAAGCGTTCAAAGTTTTAAAAATCATATTATTTACTTTGACAATTTTATACCTCACTGCCTCTGATGGTGTATCTACGTGCGAAAGGTATTTACAGTCTTGGCACGATTCGAGCAAATCGTATCCCCAATTGTAAGTTACCGAACGAAGGGACCATCAACAAATTGCCAAGAGGTTCTATGATTGAGTACGTAGGTTGCTCATATGGAATTGAACTAACAAATGTTCTGTGGAAAGACAGCAAAGCCGTTCGTTTCTTGTCATCATATGTGGGTGTTAAACCATTTGCAAGAAGGATCCGCGTCAAGGAACATCAAAAATTCCAGGGTTCGACAGAAAATCTAAAAATACGTTGAAATTGATTGCCCCCAAATTGTTAAGGAGTATAATGCTCACATGGGCGGCGTAGACCTTATGGATGGTTTAATGGGCCGTTACCATATTAGAGCCAAAACTCGGGATGCCGCAACTCGAATTTTTATCATTTAATTGATATGGCAGTAACGAACTCTTATATATTATTCAGACGTATACAAATGGCGAACAAGGAAAAATGTTGAGCTCCCAGATTTTAGAGAAGCGGTGGCCGCAGGTATGGTAACATACAAATGCAAAAATTTACCAGGTCATCCATCTACATATAGATCGCCGTGCTCTCAGCTAGTGCGAGCTATAAACTCACCATCCTCTCGGATAGAGCAAACAGCACAGTCTCCACTGTCTCACCGATCACCACAGCTTGGCCTTAAATAAGGAAAAACAAGTAAAGAAAGCTACAGTCGAGTGTACTCGACTGTGAGATACCCGCTACCCATTTTGAATAAAAGAAATATATTTTGCGGTATTTTCTCAAAATATACCAAATATACTGCAAAATACTAAAAATATACCGAATGGTATATTTGGTATATCGACATAGTACCGTATTCAAAATATACCATAGACGGCACAATATACCAGATTGTCGGCCAAAGCAACTAAGACCCCTAGTAAGTAGGCGTTTTGCCCATACAAAAGTATTTCTTTAATAACTTCGACAATTTTATCTGATCGCAACCAAATTTTCAGAAATCATAAATACTATAGTTATTATTGTATATACCAAAATTCGGAACTCTAGCTTTAAAATTACGCTTGTTATTCGATTTTTTGATTTGCGGGGCGGAAGTGGGCGTGGCAAAAATTTGAAATAAACTTGATCTGCGTGCAAACATAACAAATGCTGTCGAAAAAATTATAGCTCTATCTCCTATAGTCTCTGAGATCCAGTGTTTCATACGGACAGACGGACAGACGGACAGACGGACAGACACACAGACGGACAGACGGACATGGCTATATCGTCTCGGCTGTTGACGCTGATCAAGAATATATATACTTTATAGGGTCGGAGATGCCTCCTTCTACCTGTTACATACATTTCCTGCCGGCACAAAGTTATAATACCCTTCTACCCTATGGGTAGCGGGTATAAAAATCAAAGCACCCTATATCAAGCTTGCGTTTTGATCAGGTAAACCATTTTCCTCATTGGTTGGAGCGAGAGAGTGGAAAACGTCGTTGCAAATTATGCAAAACATCACAAACACAATGCATTTTGCCCTAAATGCAACTTACATTTATGTTGCACATCTAATAAAAACTGTTTCTTAGAGTGTCATACCAAAAATAAAATTTGACATGGCAAAACAAAATTGATTCTTTTACTCTCAAGTGCCTAAGGGTGCCTTAAGGCACCTATTCAGTTTTTCTCACATTGTGACGAACACCACGAGGTTCTACTCGTCTAAGCCTACTCTGTCTAGCTAACTTGCCGGCTCAGTTCAGGGCTGGGGTGGGTCTTTGGCTTCGACTGGGTAAAGTCATCATAAATTAAAGTGTAGACAGAGTGTAATACTAGGAGAGGGACAGTACTCATTTCGCATTATCTCAAACGTTCGCACATTCAGTGCCCAATTAAATTAAAAGTTTAACACATTATTGTTTTCTTCTCCATGGTATACAGTAATTTAATAAACATACTTCATTTTGTTTATAAAAAATTATCTCTAGTTAACAATAGTGCTTGATTTATTGAGCTTTTATTTATCGTTACGTTAATTTGTTTTACTTAAACGGTTGTATTCATGACTTAATAATACGAAAAATAGAGAACCAACACGGAACACACGGAATTGAGAACCCCACAATCACAACCCCAATCAACTATGTATACAGACACGGCTATGCCGTACTTACGCACTTTCCATCGATGTTAGCAGGCCTGATAGACTGATGAATCCGTCGTAGCATATATGCTTGTTGATGTTAGCTGTTAAAGATGATAAAGGGTTATGGTTATCAGGCTTTCAAATCCCTATGAACCCCATGTTGGCTGTACAAAAAGTCGAAAAATGAGTTAGTCGATTTTGACAAGTACTAATACAAATTCAATTTAATTTTTCAGTTTAGCAAACCATGTTGGCACTCTTAGTGCATTTTACGAACGAAAACAATCCAATGCAGATGGTACTGGCGTGTTTTGTGTGGAGTCGTAATGATCTCGCCGGAAGACACGCTCCTTTGAACGTCTCTAGTATCGCCTTCGCTGAGCCGCTATCGAATACCGTTTGATAATCTGCAGCGAAGATTCTCTGCCGCAAGATTATCGCCTTATTCCCACTCTAGCTGGCTGTTCGCAGCGAGGTTCGCTGCCTTCACCAATTCTCCTTAGGCTTGCAGGTTAGGGTGAATATCCGCGTGCGCTTCACTAGTGGCACCTGTTCAACAGGTGGGAAGGCGAGGACCGCAATATGCAACACCTATTACACTGCTATGGAGGGTCTAGCGTGTGCAATGCCAGCGGTATGACCAATAAGCTGCATAAAATAACATTTTACCGCAAGGTCTAATCAGATTGACACTACTTACCAATCAGTGGAAAGAGAAAATTTAGCAATTCTAAATTCTCTAAAAGAGCCGGCCAATCCAAGTTGGGACAAAGAAAATCTCGAATACCCAAAAAGTGTTGGCATTCCTTTCGGTTGCAGTATTATTTTATATATTTTTGCAATTTTTTTTTGCAAATTTTTGGTCCTGATGTATTAATGTTCTCAGTGAAAAAAGTGCATAAGTGAAGATGGCTGCCTCTTAGTGAGTGCTCAAAGCATCTCTGTGTGGATCAATGCAATACTTACTCCCTGTTCGATGGGCTCAACAGTTGAGCTATGCTAAAGTTGCCAACTTAATTAAGGCTTTGGCGCATCAGCTGATGCTTTGATTTGTGACAATCAGATGTTTATTTGCAACTTTGCAACTTTAATTTGCAACTTTAATTTAGACAACTACCTCACAACCTTACAGGTAAAAAGGTTCTATCTTGTGTTGTTGCTGTTGTGAGGTAGTTGTCTAAATTAAAGCTGCAACAAAAAATAAAACATCTGATTGTCACAAATCAAAGCATCAGCTGATGCGCCAAAGCCTTAATTAAGTTGGCAACTCTACTTAGCATAGCTCAACTGTTGAGTCTATCGAACGGGGAGTAGTGCAATGATCCACACAGAGATGCTTTGAGCACTCACATAAGGGCAGCCATCTCTCTTTGCAACTTTTCACTGAGAACATACATTTACATCAGACCAAAATTTGTAAAGAAAAAAATTGCAAAAATAAATATAAAATAATACTGCAAACCAAGCCAACAATTTTGGCATCCAAGGTTTTTTGTCGCCAACTTGATTGGCCGGCTCTTTAGAGAGTTTAGAATTGCTAAATTCTCTTTGCCACTGATTGGTAAGTTGTGTCAATCTGATTAGACCTTGCGGTAAAATGTTATTTTATGCAGCTTATTGGTCATACCGCTGGCAATTGCACGCTAGACCTCCATAGAGTGTAATAGGTGTTGCACATTGCGGTCCTCGCCTTCCTCAAGCGCAGGCGGCTCTTCACCCCAACCTGCGTGCTAAGGAGTATTGGTGAAGGCAGCGAACCTCGCTGCGAACAGCCAGCTAGAGCGAGAATAAGGCAATAATCTTGCGGCAGCGAATCTTCGCTGCAGATTATCAAACGGTATTCGATAGCGGCTCAGCGAAGGCGATACGAGAGACGTTCAAAGGAGCGTTGATCTTCCGGCGAGAGATCTACGGCTCCACAAAACACGCCAGTACCATCTGCATTGATTGTTTTCGTTCGTAAAATGCACTAAGAGTGCCAACATGGTTTGAAAACAGAAAAGTTAAATTGAATTTGTATTTAGTACTTGTCAAAATTAACTAACTCATTTCTTCGACCTTTATACAGCCAACATGGGGTACATAGGATTCGATAGCCTGATATCCATAACCCTTATCATTTTAACAGCTATCATCAACATTCATATGTGCTACGACGGATTCATCAGTCATCAGGCCTGCTAACATCGATGGAAAGTGCGTAAGTACGGCATAGCCGTGTCTGTAATTATAGTTGATTGGGGTTGTGATTGTGAAGTATTATTAAGTCATGAAGACAACCGTTTAAGTAAAACAAATTAACGTAACGATAAATAAAAGCTCAATAAATCAAGCACTATTGTTAACTAAAGATAATTTTTATAAACAAAATGAAGTATGTTTATTAAATTACTGTATATCATGGAGAAGAAAACAATGATGTGTTAACTTTTTGATTCTAATTGGGCACTGAATATGCGAGCGTTTGAGATAATGCGAAATGAGTACTGTCCCTCTCCCCTAGTATTACACTCTGTCTACACTTTAATTTATGATGACTTACTACCCAGTCGAAGCCAAAGACCCACCCCAGCCCTGAACTGAGCCGGCAAGTTAGCTAGACAGAGTAGGCTTAGACGAGTAGAACCTCGTGGTGTTCGTCACAAGATATACAAATATATG
>NW_026869627.1:0-52701 GCF_023558535.2 Drosophila nasuta | reverse complement strand
GTGTGCACTCAACAAAATGAGATACCCTACCCATTTTGAATAAATGCAATATATTTTGCGGTATATTTCTCAAAATATACCAAATATTCTACAAAATGCTAAAAATATACCAAATGGTATATAAAAAATTTTGTACCCCGAGCGGGCTCGAACCCGAGTCCCCGACTACCGCAACAGTAATATGCTTGCACTCTACCAATAGAGCTATCGCAGTGCCTCTTTCATACAGATACAAATATAGAGGCGAGCATGTATATACGTATACGCATACATACAACACATACATAGTAGGCGTTTTTGCCCATACAAAACTATTTCTTTAATAACTTCTACAATTTTTATCTGATCGCAACCAAATTTTCAGCAATCATAAATGCTATAGTTATTATTGTATATACCAAAATTCGCAACTCTAGCGTTACAATTACGCTTGTTATTCGATTTTTTGATTTGCGGGGCGGAAGTGGGCGTGGCAAAAATTTGAAACAAACTTGATCTGCGTGCAAACATAACAAATGCTGTCGAAAAAATTATAGCTCTATCTCTTATAGTCTCTGAGATCTAGGTGTTCATACGGACAGACGGACAGACGGACATGGCTAGATCGTCTCGGCTGTTGACGCTGATCAAGAATATATATACTTTATAGGGTCGGAGATGCCTCCTTCTACCTGTTACATACATTTCCTGCCGGCACAAAGTTATAATACCCTTCTACCCTATGGGTAGCGGGTATAAAAAAAAAATTTTGTACCCCGAGCGGGCTCGAACCCGAGTCCCCGACTACCGCAACAGTAATATGCTTGCACTCTACCAATAGAGCTATCGCAGTGCCTCTTTCATACAGATACAAATATAGAGGCGAGCATGTATATACGTATACGCATACATACAACACATACATAGAAAGCGTTTTTGCCCATACAAAACTATTTCTTTAATAACTTCTACAATTTTTATCTGATCGCAACCAAATTTTCAGCAATCATAAATAATATAGTTATTATTGTATATACCAAAATTCGCAACTCTAGCGTTACAATTACGCTTGTTATTCGATTTTTGATTTGCGGGGCGGAAGTGGGCGTGGCAAAAATTTGAAACAAACTTGATCTGCGTGCAAACATAACAAATGCTGTCGAAAAAATTATAGCTCTATCTCTTATAGTCTCTGAGATCTAGGTGTTCATACGGACAGACGGACAGACGGACATGGCTAGATCGTCTCTGCTGTTGACGCTGATCAAGAATATACATACTTTATAGGGTCGGAGATGCCTCCTTCTACCTGTTACATACATTTCCTGCTTGCACTCTACCAATAAAGCTATCGCAGTGCCTCTTGCATACAGATACAAATATAGAGGTGAGCATGTATATACGTATACGCATACATACAACACATACATAGAAAGCGTTTTTGCCCATACAAAACTATTTCTTTAATAACTTCTACAATTTTTATCTGATCGCAACCAAATTTTCAGCAATCATAAACAATATAGTTATTATTGTATATACCAAAATTCGCAACTCTAGCGTTACAATTACGCTTGTTATTCGATTTTTTGATTTGCGGGGCGAAAGTGCGCAATGAAGAGGTCATTTAGTTTAAGCTCAACCACTTGTGCATTACACCCGCAAAATGTCTCAAAAACTTTTTTTATTTAAAAATTTATTTGTTTTATTTTAGAAGCCTATTACGAACTGGCAACCATAAAATAAACAAAAACAAATTTTTGCTCCTTCCGGTTAGTGCGTCCTCCGGTTATAACGACGTAAAATGGTCGGTCCCTTGAAAGTCGTTATAACCGGAATCTACTGTACTTTATAGGGTCGGAGATGCCTCCTTCTACCTGTTACATACATTTCCTGCCGGCACAAAGTTATAATACCCTTCTACCCTATGGGTAGCGGGTATAAAAAAAAAAAAATTTTGTACCCCGAGCGGGCTCTCGAACCCGAGTCCCCGACTACCGCAACAGTAATATGCTTGCACTCTACCAATAGAGCTATCGCAGTGCCTCTTTCATACAGATACAAATATAGAGGCGAGCATGTATATACGTATACGCATACATACAACACATACATAGAAAGCGTTTTTGCCCATACAAAACTATTTCTTTAATAACTTCTACAATTTTTATCTGATCGCAACCAAATTTTCAGCAATCATAAATGCTATAGTTATTATTGTATATACCAAAATTCGCAACTCTAGCGTTACAATTACGCTTGTTATTCGATTTTTGATTTGCGGGGCGGAAGTGGGCGTGGCAAAAATGAAACAAACTTGATCTGCGTGCAAACATAACAAATGGTGTCGAAAAAAAAATTATAGCTCTATCTCTTATAGTCTCTGAGATCTAGGTGTTCACAGACGGACAGACGGACATGGCTAGATCGTCTCGGCTGTTGACGCTGATCAAGAATATATATACTTTATAGGGTCGGAGATGCCTCCTTCTACCTGTTACATACATTTCCTGCCGGCACAAAGTTATAATACCCTTCTACCCTATGGGTACCGGGTATAAAAAATGTTGTACCCCGAGCGGGCTCGAACCCGAGTCCCCGACTACCGCAACAGTAATATGCTTGCACTCTACCAATAAAGCTATCGCAGTGCCTCTTGCATACAGATACAAATATTGAGGCGAGCATGTATATACGTATACGCATACATACAACACATACATAGAAAGCGTTTTTGCCCATACAAAACTATTTCTTTAATAACTTCTACAATTTTTATCTGATCGCAACCAAATTTTCAGCAATCTTAAATGCTATAGTTATTATTGTATATACCAAAATTCGCAACTCTAGCGTTACAATTACGCTTGTTATTCGATTTTTGATTTGCGGGGGCGGAAGTGGGCGTGGCAAAATTTGAAACAAACTTGATCTGCGTGCAAACATAACAAATGCTGTCGAAAAAATTATAGCTCTATCTCTTATAGTCTCTGAGATCTAGGTGTTCATACGGACAGACGGACAGACGGACATGGCTAGATCGTCTCGGCTGTTGACGCTGATCAAGAATATATATACTTTATAGGGTCGGAGATGCCTCCTTCTACCTGTTACATACATTTCCTGCCGGCACAAAGTTATAATACCCTTCTACCCTATGGGTAGCTGGTATAAAGAGATGGTCTAGCCTAGATTAAGCGTGGATATCGATATTGTTTGATTAATCTAAGTTCGATATCGATATTATTTAATACGATACTATTAATTAATACGATCCTGCCAACTCACTGCAAATATTCGATTAATAATTAATAATATACTAACATCTGTTGGCGAGTGCATCAATCATCGAATGCAGATGTTATCGCGCGAGTTATATATGTTTGACATATATATACATGAGTTGTATTTCAATAAATAAGAATGTACACAGTGTCGTAGATTTGAACTGGTTTATTCAGAGAATTGATACAAACTGAAGTTAAGCTGTGCAAGAAGTGCTTTTATATACTTGGATGTTGGCGGCAGCCAAACCGTCTCAGTTGTTTATAATTACGTTAGCATATTCTGACTTTGGAGTTGTGGTTGAGATTCGTTATTAGTTTCAGTTGCAAGAGATTGTTTATGTTTACGTTAAAGAAGCTAGCAGTCCCAGTTTGGGTTATTAGTTTATAGTGGAAGCTTGAATGTTTATGTTTACATAATTGACGATCGCAATCCCGATCTAATGGAATGCTTTGTATGTGTTAGTGTTGGGTAAGTGGTAAGTGGTGACAAATGAGATGGGGAAGTGGTAAGTGGTGACAAATGTATAACTCCTCCATCGCCAGAATTTGAATTCTCCTGAATTCTTTTAAAATTAACATGAATATTATTAGGTCTTAATTTTATACACAAGTAAAATATTAATATTAATATAATAATTGCAAATGTAATTGAAATGCCATAACTTATTTTTTATGAAATTTTAACTCTGTGATTTCTTTTAAGTTTTCAAAGTTCTGTATTGAGAAGTGTTCAAAGTTTATTGTGTTTTTATAAGATTGGTTCAATAAGTTTGTTGGGTAAAAAATCTATCATAAAATTCTATTTGTTCATTTGCAAAGTTTTCAGATAATATTTGAATTTTACAGTTAACAAATTGTATTAAGTAGTTTCCATTTAATGTAATATTTCTTTGATCGCAATTTTGTTTTAATTTTTCGTTTTACTGTTTCTTACAATTATTGTTTCATCATCTATTTGTTCTATACTGGATTTATTGTTGAATTTGAATTTACAATTGTTGTTTATTGTGCAACTTTTACTTAATGTTAGTTCCCTTAAAATTACATTTTCTTTATAATCGTATATTTTATTACAAATTTGAGTAATTAGTAAATTTTCTTGATCAATTTGAATATTGTTGCTGTTAGGTATTGCAGTTATGAGTTTGATGTCTGTTTTATAAAGTTTTTGGGTAGCTTGATTGCCATGACAATTGCGTTGTTTTTGTATTTGAATATGCCACTTCTGATTAATTTAATTTTATAAAAATCTATTTTAAATTTATTTATTTCGTCTTTTGATAATATTTCTGGTAAAAATATATTGTTTTTGCTGATGCAATGGTTTCTTGAATATAATTTAATTTTTCTTCAATATTTTTTAAAGTTCTCATTTGATCATTGAATAATATGTTTTTATTGTTTCTTTTGTTTGGTTATTCATTTTGGCTGAAAGAAGTTCTATCATATTTCTGTCTTGATGGATTATGCCTGCTAGTGTGTTAATAGTATTATTAAAATGGTTGTTAATGTGAATTTGTTGGTTTAAGTTAGTGATTGCATTGTGATTATTTTGATCTATTATATTTAAGTGTTCTATAATTTCTTCCCTGTCCTCATTGTTCATAATGCCAAATAGCCATTTATGTACGGTGCCTATTCCATTAAAAATACCTCTTTCTGTTCGTGTTGATGGAGTGATAGAACTTACTTTTGCCCTTAGTAATTCTATTTCATCAATTAATGTTTCCTTATTTGCTATTTCGATATTCTTTATATTGTCGTATATTTTATTGATTATTATAGTGATTTGATTAATGTCAATAATGTGCAAAATTATAATAGTTTCATTTACAATTTCTGTAGAATACATATGTATAGGGACATATCCTGCCTCCTCTTGAATTGGGACCACATGCAGTCTAGCATGTGTCATTGATAAAATCATTAAAGTGATTAATAAAATATTCTGAAAGTGCGAGTAAAAGAAAAAATGTATATATATATATATGTATTTATTACTAAAACTGTTAATGTATATGTGCATGTATTTTAATTTTGTTCCATTTTTAATGGTCTTTTGATATTACATGGATGAATATCTTCTAGTTTGGCGTATCTAAAATACGGCTCATCTTTATGTCTTAATCTTTTGTAATTTTTAATTGGTCCTTCCTCTCTTTTTTCTTCATACTGTTCTCTTTCTTCATTTAGTTTTGTTATGATTTTTCTTTGTTAGCGCTTATTATTTCTTTAAGGTCTTGTGAGTTCTTTTGTATTTTTAGCTTCGTTTGGGGAGCATTTTATAGTTGTGTGATACCTATTATTGTAAGTGTTAACAGCAATTTGAATTTTTGATTCTATCGAGATGTCTTCATCTATGCTATTGACAATTTCTATTAACGTGGAGTGAAGTCTTTCAATGTCTGCGTTACCTGTGTGCGAGTTTGGTTTTGTTAAATGTAACTCGACTTTTTCTTTATTTAAGAAACTTTGAATCTGTTCTGATCTAAATTCATTATCCATAATAATTTTGTTGGGCTTGCCAAATTTTGTGAATTGCTCTATTATAATTTGCAATTTTGCCCTCCAATTCCTATCTTTTATATTGTATGCAGCTACAAATTTTGTAAGTTTATCTATGATTGTAACAAATGATCGGTGTTTGATATGGAAAATGTCTATATGAATTATTTCATTTTTCTCTTGAGGAGTTACTGTGATATTGAATTTTGCTTTGATCGGTTTCCTGTCATACTTAATTTCTCTACATTTTGTGCAGTTGGATATAACTAAGTTAATGTGCTCTCTAAGTTTTGGATAATAAATTTTGTCTTTCAAACTATAAAATGTCTCGTTCATGCCACTATGTAGGGATTCTTTTGTGTGATATAAAGCTATTTGTTTGTGGAGTTCCTGTTCGTCATTTATGTCTACTGCTCGTTTTGTACATTTTAAGAATTTTATATTTTTCGTGTCTTTAAAACTGTCTATTATAATACATTGTACTTTATAGTAAATGGAATCTGGTACTTCTGAATATATGCCAATAGTTCCCTATTAATATTGTTTAAGAGTTTCTGTTCTATTTCTAAATTGTCGTCTGCTGGATTAATTTCAATAATTGTTCTGCCTTTATTTTTAATTATACTGTCTGTTGCTAAATATGTGATAATGATTTGAGTTTTGAATTTATTAACTATATCATCTGTTATATAAAAATCTATTGGTTCGTTCTCGTTTGCTGAGTGAATTGTGTCTGTCAATGCTAAATTTGATTCATTAATATTTTCTTTGTCTATAAGTGGGGCTGTTTCCTGCCTACTGAGGAAATCCGCCACTTTGTTATTTTTCCTTTTAAATATTTGATATCACAATCAAATTCTTGTAGTTTCAATATCCACCTTTGATGTTTGTCCTTGATGTCTTTCCCTTTGTATTTTTTATTTAGATACATAATTGGTTGGTGATCAGTTATAATTGTAAATTGTGTGCCATATAGGTAATGCCTAAAGTAGTCTACGGCATACACAATTGCCAGAAATTCTTTATCTGTCGCGCTGTATTGCTTTTCGTGTTTGTTTAGGGTCCTAGATACGAATGCTATTGGCTGAGTTTGCTGTGATAACACTGCTCCTATTGCAAAATCACTCGCATCTGTCGTTAATGTAAAAGGTTTATCGAATTCTGGGAATTTCAAAATTGGATGTGAGCTTATAAGTTCTTTTAAATTTTCAAAAGAATCTATAAATTCTGGGTCATTTTATTAATATTATTTCCTTTTTGTAAATATTTGATCATAGGGTATGCAATTTTTGAGTAATCTTTTATGAACTTTCTATAAAACCAGTCATGCCTAAAAACCTTTTAGTTGTTTTTCTGTTTTTGGGATTGGAATAGCTAAAATATCTTGTATCTTTTTTGGATTTGGTCGAATTCCGTCTTTACTGAGTACATGTCCTAAAAATTCTGTATCTTGTTTCATAAATGAGCATTTATTTACTTGTATTTTTAATCTGTGTTCTTGGAGTTTTTAAAAATTTTTTCTAAAGCATGTTTGTGTTCTTCGAGCGTTGTTGAGAATATTAAAATGTCGTCTAAGCAGACTACACATATTTTGTTTATGTAATCTCTTAAAACATCATTCATTAATCTTTGAAAAGTTGCTGGTGCGTTTTTAGTCCGAATGGCATTCTAACGTATTCATAAAGTCCTAATGGTGAAACAAATGCTGTCTTCTCTATGTCTTCTTCAGCCATCAAGATTTGATGATAACCTTTTGCTAAGTCCAATGTACTGAAATATTGAGCCCTACCAAGTTTGTCTAATATTGAGTCCATGAGAGGTAACGGATATTTGTCTGGTATTGTTACATGATTTAATCGACGATAGTCTACACATAATCTATATTTTTGTACTCCTGAATTATCTATTTTCTTTGGCACCATGCATATAGGTGAGCTGTATTTACTTCTGCTTTTTCTTATTATGCCGTTTCTTTCCATTTCTAAAATTTGTTTTCGAATTTCTTCTTCATATTTTGGAGAACACCTGTAAATTTTCGAATTGATCGGTTGGTCCGTTATTGTTCTTATATTGTGTACCACTGTATTTGTGTTTGTCAATTGGTCGCCTTCTTTATAGTATAACTTGTTAAATCTTTTGTTTAGATTGGTAATAATTTCATTTTCTTCTAAATTTAAATCTGTTAAATTAAAGCTTTCAATTTCACTTACTTCCAAAACACAAGCCTCTTCAGGATGCTTGGAATGGAATGGAATTTCAGCATCATTTATCAGTTTAATTGTTTTCTTCTTGAAATCAATAAATTGAACGTTTCTTTGGATGAAGTCCATACCCAATAGAAAATCATATGATTTATCCAGGGGTAAAGCCACCCATCTTGAACGAACTTGTGGAGAATATTGAAATTCTCTTGGTGCTTCTGTCATAACTAAGTAATTATTAGTTTCAAACTTTGCATTAATTGTATGAATTGTTTTGAATATTTTTCAATTATTTTGTAAAAATTTTCCTGCACTCTATTTGTGTTTAATATACTAATTGTGGATCCAGTATCTAACAAAAGTAAATTTACAATCTTCAATTGTTCCTTCTATTAAAATTTTTCTTTCATCCGAGGCTACTGGGTAAAAAATCTTTAGGGATTTCACTTGTTGTACTTTTATTATCCTCTTCAATTATATTATCAACACTCATTGCCTCTGGGGATTCTGTCTAACATTTTGACTTTCATTTTTATTGTAATTATTATTTGGATATTGATGTGGATTATTGTTAGTATTCTGATTTTGTTGATTATTGTTATAGTTATGATTGTATTGTGGATTAGTATTGTTATTCCTATTTTGTTGTTGATTGTTATATTGTCTCCTAGTATTTTGACTTTTTGGAAAATTGCCATTATTATTGTTGTTTTATTATTATTATTGTTGTTATTATTATTATTATTGTTGTTATTATTATTATTTCTTTGATCAATATTGTTACCTGAGTCATTCTCGGTATTTTTACGAATTAACAATCTTTGATTTAAATTTCCAAAATTTAGACCGATATATTTAGCAATTTCATTTCTAACCATTTGCACTGTTGTTAATGGCATTAGCGAGACTGCCATGGAGCCTGCAGCTAATTCTTTTATTCGTTGAATCAATAGTGAACTTAATATATTTACTAAGCTTTCATTATTTTCAAATACAGCAAAGTCTGTTATTTCTTCCACTATGTACCTTACCTTAATATCTAAATCTTTAATAGATGTCACTCTGAGATTGTTGATCTTCCTAGTCAAACCCATTTGGTCCATTCTTGGCCGGTAATGATGTCGCAATTTCTCCTTACATTCCTCCCACGTTGTCGGTGTGTTGATGGTGAGAACTGTTCTTGCCTGTCCTTGAATCTTCGTGTTGAATATAACGCTGAAAACCTGATCCGCATCATCTGCATATTCCTGCATAATCTGGTCCACTGAAGCAATGAATCCATGGAGAGTACCATCTTGTCCAGTAAATGTTGGAAGATATCGAGTTTCCTTTTCAATCTGGTTTCTAGCTCTTGTTCTTGAGTTCACATTTGGTAGTTGCATTTGTTGAACAACAATTTGAGTGAGAGCCTGAATGCAATTTTGCATTTCGTTTATATTTTCGTTTTCCATTTTAAAGTTTATATTTTTTTTTTTTTTTTAGATTTATCTTTGATTGTTAAATTGCCACTGGATTGTTTAGTTTTTAGTTTAGTTGCACAATTATGACTTTGTCCTTTTTATGCCACTATTGTTTTACACTTTTTCACTTTCGGCGATAATTGTTATGCCTTTTCAGCTAAGTTCAAATATCACTTCTTAGTGTGTTATTAATTTATCCGTCCGTTCAGACCGGCTGCGCCAGTTATATATGTTTGACATATATATACATGAGTTGTATTTCAATAAATAAGAATGTACACAGTGTCGTAGATTTGAACTGGTTTATTCAGAGAATTGATACAAACTGAAGTTAAGCTGTGCAAGAAGTGCTTTTATATACTTGGATGTTGGCGGCAGCCAAACCGTCTCAGTTGTTTATAATTACGTTAGCATATTCTGACTTTGGAGTTGTGGTTGAGATTCGTTATTAGTTTCAGTTGCAAGAGATTGTTTATGTTTACGTTAAAGAAGCTAGCAGTCCCAGTTTGGGTTATTAGTTTATAGTGGAAGCTTGAATGTTTATGTTTACATAATTGACGATCGCAATCCCGATCTAATGGAATGCTTTGTATGTGTTAGTGTTGGGTAAGTGGTAAGTGGTGACAAATGAGATGGGGAAGTGGTAAGTGGTGACAAATGTATAACTCGCGCAGCTGTTAGCTTGCACGACAGTCGCGTCGCAAATATTGATACCGCCATACAATTTAAATTCAAATTACAAATTAACGGACATTGCTCACCCCTACAAGCTGCAGTGGAAATGAGGTAATAAATGAGGCAAGTGCGACTGCCCAGAGAGGGATATAGATAAGGATAACAGCAGCAGCAAGCAGCAAACGAAGCTCCACCAGTATTTTAGTATTGATAAGTAATTTATTAATTTATTTCTTTATTTATTTATTCATGTTTGTCAGCTGGGTGACAGTTTTATGTTAAGGCAGGATGCTTGTACAGAAACTGGATTTTTCAGTTGTGTATTTCGCTAAGCCTTGCGTTAGTAAGTTATTCTTAGTTGTTTTAGTATTTGGCCGAATTTAGCGGCAGTTTGATATTTTTAGTTTGTGATTAGTATAGTTTATTGTTGTTTTATTGTTATTTTATTTAGTTTAATTTAGCATTAGTTAACATTTTTTTTTATTAATTAAATTATTAATTGATTGGTTAGTTGTTTTTGGCCGACAATTGCGGCAGTTAATATTATTTAATTTTGATTTTAAAATTTTTGCTTTTGATTTCTAGGTGAATATATATATATATATATATATATATATAAGGCTTCAACACTGTGTTGTTATGCCAACTGTCGATGCCAGATGATGGCAGGTGTGACCACTCAAAACAGCTGACAGTGTGGTCGCGATCAATTGATATCGATAGTGACTAAGCTAGTATACTGTGCATGGGACCTTGTCACACGCGCAGTCACACTGATCTAGTTTATTCTCACGTTGGTCACCCTACCCTCTTATAGTGCTTTTCCTATAACATATGTTTCTATTCTGGCTGGCACAACAAGTGCATTTTTCAAGAGTGCAATAAAAGAGTGCAATAAAGTTTCAAAAGTTAAAGTGTTATTATTAATCTGAAGACGCCCCCTACACACCAACAATGTTTACATTAACAGCGACTTTGTCGCTAACGCCAAGTGCCCTCTGCACATATTCAAGTGCATTCGATATATGATCCGCACTTGATAGCAGCGATAGCCCAAATGGCTAAGTCAGCGTTCTCACGCTTGACCGTCGCTATGTATATATATGTGCGCGCATAACTCTTCCTCTCGACATACTTACATATTGTTATGATATATATATAATATATATACTATATAAAAGGCTGCTCTGCCGCTGCGCCGGCAGCTAGCAAGCCTTAATGTAAGAAAATAAGCATTCATTGAATAAAGACAGGGAGTAGCGATAACAACAGTCGCACTCCCAATTTTAAACACAAAAATATAAAAGAGTTAATTTACTATCATCACATGGCGACCGTGACTAAGTGTCTGAAGTTAAAAGTGTTAAGTAAAAAGTGTTCGGAGCCTGAAGTAAAAAGTTTCAAGTGAAAAGAGCACCAAAACAATGAACAAAAAATTGCGTATAAATTCTAAATAAAAGCAACAACGCAACCAGCAATGCGCTGACAACAAACAAGCGCACTAAACAAAAACAACAACAACCACAATTTGAAACAACTACATAAAATGTAAATGTAAAATGCACCTGAAGAAAAACTATCAACAGACGCTGGGACAGAAAAGAAAACAGGAGGAGGAACAAATTGGATGCAATTCAATCTGGAAATAAAAATCAAACGCAGTGAGTAGAGTGATATGTGTGCAAAGCGGAGCGGTCGAGGGCAAGAAAAGCCCAATTGTTAAAACTACTAAGTACAGACTGTTTACCTTGGGATACATCAGTCAAGGTACACGCAGAGGTTGAACACATTAAAGAACTATTGAACAACCGCAAAGACAAAACCGCGCACACATACACCTACCATGCGATAAGCAATATTGCAAAACAACCCGATAAAACTGTTCCACCTCAAAAGCAAGAATTGCCACAACGAAGGAAGACCTGTTCTGCCGACTGCGAGGGACCATTGCAATGGTACATAGATACGCGTATGCAGGATGAGATCGAGATTGGGTCAGAGGGCAGCACAACGCTGGCAAAGATGCTCAACTATTGCTCCAGCTTGTCGTTTGAGCCGCAGGATGGCGCCGCAGCACATTTGCCACAGCACACTTGCATGCATTGTTTGCAATTTTTGGAGCAAGCGTTCGATTTCAAGCGCATGGTCATCGATTCCGACGAACTTTTGCGTTTTGGCCTCGAGGAGATGGACAACAACAATGCCAATAGCATCCACAACAATAATAACAGCAACAGTGCTGCCGCTGCCGCTGCCTCCGCCAATCAAGAGTATGTTGTGAACGAGCTGCTGGGCGGCAACGGCGCCAATGAGGCTGAAGCAATGGCCTCAGCGAAAGGCAGCAACTCGGGTCCACATCATGTGACCGCTCTTGTGGAGGCATACAGCCAACAGCCGGAGCCGGGACAGAAATACTTGGTCGAGGAGGTCACCGAGATGGAGGGGATGAGTTGGACACAGAAACTGATGATGCCAGCGAAACTTTGGGAGACTTTCAACCTACTGACATTGAGTATGTGACCATTAAAAGTGTATACGATTCCCAGGTGGAGGAGGCCGAGGCCGAATGACATTGACGATTCCATGGATGAAACGTCCGGCAATGTAGTTGTCTCCGCCTCCCAGCAGCAGCAGGCAACAACTTGCAACGCTGGCGGTGAAGTACTGCCCCTTGTGTGTCATGTGTGCAACAAAGCGTTCCGCCAACAGTGTCGCCTCAATTACCTGCGCTCGCACGACGGCTCTACATGTGCGAAGTGTGCGGCAAGATGCTGAAACATCTGCGCAACTACAAGGAGCACATTGTAATATGCACATACCACTTGTATCGAGTGTACACTGTGTTTGGCACTTATGTGGCGGCAACACTTTGTGCGGCCACATACAAATCACAATAAACAATAACAAACTCAAGTGAGCGCGTAACATGATCGACACCTTGTGAATTCGGCTAAGTCAGCATATGCACGCTGACCGCCAGTGCCCTATGCATAAGTGCATAATACTCTCTCTCACTCTAAAGTATTTATGTAAGACAAAGCATGCATGTCCATTGTCGCCTAAGCATAAGTATATACATATAAGAAATATATAATGCAGCCGCGCCGTGACGAACGTGACGTGGGTCTAGCAAGACCAGGACCCCAGGATCTCTATCTCCAATAACGAAGACAACTAATAAGACAAACTGGGCTGGCTGAAACAAACTGGCGGAACTGAACAACAATTGTAACTGAGTGAGTACATGGGTATGAGCTCCACAATCACTAAAAAGAATAAAAGACGCAGTGGTATTAAAGAGCGAATCAGACGGAGAAAGTCTGAGATTGTAAGACTCTTATATAAGTCCGAAATCCCACTACCCTGGGAAACTGCAGTGAAACTAACAAGTGAACTCGAACATTTAGAGTCACTGTTAATGGTGAGGAGCAACCCCTGTCCCTCAGAAAATACAAACATTCAAATTAACAAAAATACACATCGCCCACAGCCGAAGGAGATACCAAAAAGGAAACCCCAATGTCCACCTGACTGCGAAGGTCCGCTCTTCAGCCCGCATTGCCTGGGCACATGCCAGGCAAAGGAATAGATGTCTCAACAAAAATCAATAATAAATAATCAATCACGAGACGCAGACCGCCCCTTGTGACAACGTTGGAGCAAGAAGAAGTACGAGAGGCAGACCGCCCCTTGTACCAACGATTGGAGCAAGAAGAAGTACGAGAGGCAGGCCGCCCCTTGTACCAACGATTGGAAACACCAAAGGTGAACTGACCGACACCACTAAAGAGTGCCCAACATTAATTTTAAAATTATTATTATATATTTGTAATGCCCGACGGCAATTGAGTCGACCGGCAAGACGTTTGGCCTGTAAAGCCATTCGGAAACATTAGGCAGGCAAAAAGAGAAACAACTCTCAAATTTGTAAACTAGTACATATACAAGCATGATATACAGAAATAGAATTTTTTAAATAAGACAACAATTCTTAAGAAACATTGATGTCTATAGAGACAAATAAAATAAGTAAATCCGATAAGATTTGAAATTGAAAAGATGAGGAATGATTATTAATAAAGAAAAACAAGAAATTATATATATATATATAAGATATAAGATCAAAATAAAAAAAATAATCTTCCAACTGCAGTCAAGCATACAGTCTTAATAGGCAGTATTTTGAAATATGAGCCGGAGTTTTTAAGAGATTCTCGGCCATAGGTACAGACACTCTCATGTCAATTAATGAAGTACAATAAAAATACATTGACAAAATCTACAAAGGCTATGAGTAAATTAACAAAGAGGAATTTAAAGAAAGTCTTGGTAAAAGAACCGAACCTAGCTAAAAGAGTTAATTTCATTGTATCATATAGTCCCACGTATATATGTAATTTCGAAAGCATATATATGAGAATATATGATCTAGATTTCTCCCCTTTTATTGGCCTATCTAATAAAGAAAAGGCTCAATTATTAATATTAATACCTGGCATAGAAATTATAACAGTATTTAACGAGAAATCGGAAGAAATTAACTACGAGGTATTCAAGTACTAAACCTCGTAATAGAAACAGCTTGCTAGCCCATATTATGGAATGGTCAGAAATTTCTGAACGAATCCTTAATATAAAAATCAGATTTGAAAAAGCATACAAATGCTTAACTCAGAATAGACCAACTCATAGAGACACAGTAGATAGACACGCAATAACCTTAATCGACTGCTTCAATGAAGCACGAATATTAATCTATAATCATAAAGACGTATTAACCGATCAACATTGGTCAGAAACGTCAAGGTTATTGACAAGATTAAGAAATAATCTCCAAAGTATAAAGGAGAAACATAATCTTAATCTAACTGTGCCGTCTATTCTGAATACACCGGTAAAATTTGACGCTAGTACAGAAGAAGATATTCAAGTCCAAGAACAAGACTTGGCAAATCTTACTATCCCGGCCATTCTAATGTCCACTGTAGATTCGGATTCTGATACACATTCAAGTGTAATAGAAATCAAAACAATCACAATGGCTCAATCAAATATTGAATTAATTAACACGACATCAAAGCTTATACCAGTTTTCGATGGTAAAGCGGAAAACTTAACAAGTTTTCTTGATGCGTTAAACATTGTGGACGCAATAAAAGGCGAACACGAACAATTAGCTGTGTCGATGATAAAGACAAAGCTAAAAGGTGTTGCCATAAATTTAGTCGGGAGTGAGACTACAATATCTGAACTCATCTCCAGACTACAAACCAACGTCAAAGGCGAAACTGTAGAAGTATTATCAGCAAAACTGATGAACCTACAGCAGCGCAATAAAACTGCCAATCAATATGTAACAGAGATTGAGCAAATGACGAAGACGTTGGAAAATGTGTATATAACTGACGGGTTAACTTTAGAGTTAGCCAGAAGTTATTCCACCCAGCATGCAGTAAAAGCAATGACTAAGAACTGCACAAATGAGAAGGTAAAACTTATCATGGAAGCTGGTAGTTTCTCGACAATGAATGAGGCCGTATCCAAATTTGTTAATAGTTGCACAGAAGCAACAGGGCACGCTAATAGCGTCCTGTATTTCAATGGGCAACAAAACAATAATAGAGGTAGCCGTGGAAGCTACCGAGGAAGGGCCAATTACAACAACAACGGCAATCGCCGATACAATAACAATAATAGAGGCAGAGGACAGTACAGAGGAAATTATAGGGGTCGCGGTAACTCAAGTCGCGGCCAATAACTCCTCTAACGTACGTGTAGCACACAGCAGTTCGGAAAACTGTCAGACACCCTTAGGTACCCAAAATTAAATAAAAAGTACACACAATAAACCTTAGTCTAAATATGTTCGTAACCTTTAAAAACACTTCTACAAACAGTACTCTAACATTTCTGCTAGACACAGGAGCAGATATATCACTAATTAAAGAAAACTCAGATGTCTTTGATATCATCGAAAAGAAAAAACTGTAAATATTCAAGGCATTGGACATGGCATTTTCACGTCCAATGGCTTAATCCAAATTGAGCTACAGACAGACAGATATATTATTCCACATAATTTCCATTTAGTCCCTAAAGATTTTGCAATACCATGTGATGGAATAATAGGAGTTGACTTCATAAAACCTTTAATTGCAAACTAGACTGTGAACCAGAAAATAATTGGTTCATACTAAGACCAAATAACCTAAAATACCCCATTTATGTTCCAATAAAATTCAGCTCCGGAAATAATTTAATACTATTACCATCACGATCCGAAGTTGTTTGAAAGTTAGACATTAACTCAACAGAAGATAATGTCTTAATTCCTAACCAAGAAATTACATATGGTATTTATGCTGCACATACAGTAGCAACATCTAATAACGCATTTGTCCGTTTACTGAATACAACCAGTAACGACCAATTAGTCGACATAATATCAATTATGAACCTCTTTCGAATTATGAAATAATTCAAACAAACAAAAGTTCGAGAACAGAAGAAGTCATAGCTCAACTACAGAAACATTTTCCAAAACAATTTAAGTCACAACTCGCTGAAATATGTTCAAAATATAGTGATATATTCGGACTTGAAACCGAATCAATCACAACAAATAATTTTACAAACAAGAATTAAGACTAAAGGATAAAGAACCAGTGTACATAAAAATTACAGAACACCGCATAGTCATCAAGAAGAGATAAAGAAGCAAGTAAATAAGCTAATAAAAGACAAAATAGTTGAAGAATCTGTATCCGAGTATAATAGCCCTTTTATTAGTACCCAAAACCACTTCCAGGTTCAGACGTTAAGAAATGGAGACTAGTAATAGGCTATCGCCAAATAAATAAAAATTACTGTCCGATAAATTTCCCTACCCAGGATCGACGACATTCTCGATCAACTAAGAAATGGAGACTAGTAATAGGCTATCGCCAAATAAATAAAAATTACTGTCCGATAAATTTCCCTTGGATCGACGACATTCTCGTCAACTAGGACTTTTCATCAAAGGACTTCATCAAATAGAGCTAGAAACAAGCGGCGGATCATATTACGCGCTCACTTGATTTTGTTATAAGTAATTATATATATATATTTTTTGTGTTTTGGTTGATCAGGCCAAGTTCCTTTTTTTAAATTTTTTTAATTGAAAATTTTAACCTATCCTTATGGACCTTTTGGGTTTTATTTTTCTCGCCTTTAATTACTACGTTATCTCTGTCTTCTATTTTAACTACTGTATAGGGTCCTAAATATACTGGGTCCAATTTATGGCCAGTTTCGTTTTTAATATAACTTTATCTCCTATTTGTAGTTCGAAATCTACAGCCTTTTTGTCATAAATTTCTTTATTCTTAGTTTTGTATTTGTCGAGCATTATTCTTGCTCTTTATAGGCTGATTCTAACCTAAACTTAACTTCTTTAGCGTAATCATCTATGTTATATAAAGGATCTATTCTATTTATAGTACTAAAATCATTTGGTAAATTATGCAATTTTCCAAAAACTAACTCATATGGACAATAGTTATGTGCCATAGAGGGGTCGTGTTGAAACAGTATACGAAATATTGAATCCATACGTCCCAATCAGTTTTATCAGCTGATATATAAGATCGTATATATTCATTGAAAGTTCTGTGACTTCTTTCGACTGTTCCAACGGTCTGGTGGTGGTGTGCAGTAGATGTTATATTATTAATGTTTAAGTACTTGCACAAGTCATTTATAATTGAATTCTTATATTCCGTTCCCATGTCCGAAATGAACGTCTTCATTGGACCGTACTTGAGAATAAAAGATTCAAATATTGCTTTTTGCTATTGTTGTTGCACTTTTGTTTGCAACTGGTATAGCTACTAAATATTTAGTCAAATCACATATAAGTGTGACTGCATATTCATTTCCATGCTCTGACTTTGGTAATGGACCAATTGTATCCACTATAACTCTGTCAAAAGCTTGTACTGGTGTTTCAGTAATGGTTAGTGGGTCTTATTATGTTTAACTGTTTTTGATTTTTGGCATTTTTGACATTTCTGGATGTGCTGTGTTATATCACGAGTCATACCTTTCCAGTAATAATGTCTTTTACCTTGGCCAAGGTTTTTGTAATGCCTGTGTGACCTCCTTGTATTGGATCGTCATGTAGTGTAGACAGTATAGCTTCTTTCTCTTTATTTGTATTTATTGTAGTCACCGGGTTGAGTAGCGCTACTCTTAATGTATTCAATTTTTCATTGCCCATTATTTTGAAATTATCTATTGAAATGTCATCAAAGATATTTTCCCACGGTGCTATTTTTAATTGGCATATTTGTAATATACCGGATTCTTTCTCGAGCCTTGGAAATAGTTGACCTAAATCAATATTTCCATTTGTATATATATCACCAATATCTATTCTTGCAATAATTTTCTTACCTTGTTTAAGGGAACATAGCGAATCTTTTATATGCATGGTCACTACTTTTCGTATTTCGTCATTGTTTATGACGTTGTATACGTTGGGCTGAGAGGCTTTTTCTGTAGATTGCCTTGGCAATTCTACTTTTCATTTTCTGCGCAGAAATTCTGTCGACTTTGGTACCTGGTAGTGACTTTCAGGATTTTATTTTGTATGTCTTTAAATTCTTGGATGGTTATTCTTGATAACGCATCCGCTACATGATTATCTTTGCCCTTCAGATACTCAACCGTAAAATTATATTCCTCTAATTCAAGCCTCATACGAGTGAGTTTAGAACTCGGATTGATCATTGAGAATAGGTACGTAAGAGGTCTATGATCCGTTCTTACTGTGAAATGATTACCATAAATATATGGTCGAAAATGTGTTATCGCCCAGTGAATAGCTGCTAGTTCCTGTTCAGTAGTACTCTTGTTACTTTCTCCTTTGGTGAAGGATCTTGATGCGTATGCAATGGGAAGTTGGAGTCCGTTTTGGTTTTGAGTTAAAACCGCTCCACACGCTTGCTTACTTGCATCTGTTATTATACAGAATTCCTTAGTGAAATCTGGATATTGTAACAAGGTTGGATGCATCAATGCCTTTTTAAATGATCGAAAGCATTCTGACATTCTGATGTCCATTCAAATTGCACGCCTTTTTACATAATCTTGTTATGTGACGTGAATAATCAGCAAAGTTTTTAATAAAACGTCGATAATAGTTGCAAAATGCAACGAAGCGTCTTGCACTATCCGCATCATGTGGGACAGGATAGTTTTTAATGGCTTCATATTTTTTATCATCTGGCAAGATTCCTTTATCAGTGCACTTGTGTCCCAAAAATGTGACTTCATGCATGAAAATGAACATTTTTCTGGATGTAGCTTTAGATTGTATTCTCTACATTTGTCAAAAACATCAGTTAAATTTTTGACCATATGTTTCTCGGAACAACCTTTTACTATTAGATCATCCATATAAAGGAATGCTTGGGATGGTTGTAAACCAGAGAATGCTATTGTCATCATTCTTTGGAATGAGTTTGGGGCTATTTTTAAGCCAAAAGGTAATCGCGTGAAGCGATATGAGCCATTGCTCGTTGAAAATGACGTTATGTTTCTTGAACTTTTTCAAGTTCAATTTGATGAAATCCTGACATTAAGTCAAGACATGAAAAGTACTTTTGCTTTACCTAGTTGATCTAGAATATCATCTACCCTAGGTAGTGGAAATTTATCAGACAATAGCTTTTATTTATTTGACGATAGTCAATTACTAATCGCCATTTTTATTTTCTGAGCCCGGAAGAGATTTCTTCGGGACTAAAAGTAGAGGGCTATTGTATTCTGACACAGAAGGTTCAACTATTTTATCATTTATTAATTTTTGTACTTGGGCTTGTATTTCTTGTACTTGGCTATGAGGACTTCTATAATTCTTAATATATATATGGGCTCATCATCCTTTAATCTAAGTCTCTGTTTATAAAAATTATTTGTAGTAATTGATTCGGTTTCTAGTCCGAATATATCTGTATATCTGGTGCAAAGGTCTTTTTAATTGGCTTTTGAACAATGGTGGAAAATTTTTGATTAACTGTTTCATGACTAAATTGCTTCTATCTTCGTTAGAGTGCTTTTAATATTTCGTAATCGTTTAATTTTTCATATGTGATTTTATTTAAATTAACGATTCTATTGGAGTTTGTCGTGTTTAAAATTCGGACATAAGTATGATTATG
Organism: Drosophila nasuta; assembly: GCF_023558535.2. Lineage (NCBI taxonomy): Eukaryota > Metazoa > Arthropoda > Insecta > Diptera > Drosophilidae > Drosophila > Drosophila nasuta. The sequence continues at coordinate 32,389 of NW_026869627.1, read as the reverse complement.
ATCGGACAAGGTGTTTGCGATATAAATTCCTTCTTCAATTTCTTGATTTGTAACAACTGTCCCACCGTTGTTGGGCCAAATTCCAATTTCTTGTAATATCAGCCCCTTGTTGGGTGTCAGAATTACTTGCAGCATGCCGCGCCGCCACACTGCTTTTTTCCTTCTTGCGTGTGCGGCTCCTTGATCATCATCACCAGCCGAGCGGGACCCTTTGAACCCTTAGCTCTTCCGGGATGTGGGGGTTGTTGCTGTCACTGATGATCGCTATGCTTGCGGTGAATTATTATAGAGTCCCTCATCAAATATGCATGGAACGATCCTCATGCGAATACAATAAAAGGCATACATGCCTAAAACAAAACCAAGGAAACTATGGCCAATTAAACAAACTAATTTGAAACTGAAAAGAAAACTCACAAGAAAAGTAGTGTACCTAAATGGAGAGGACGAAGGTGTTTATGTCCCTCTCCTTGTTCGCTACCCACCCAGCCAAAGTCTTCTAATGTATTTTTAAGTGAAGACCCCAAACGCAGCTTTTATTTACCCCTTCTTATGCTCCCATGTCATCAGAAAGAAAACTTAGTATTTCATCATCATTATAAAATTTAATTATTCAAGCAGAAATAAACGGAAATGTAGTATATTCATAATAATGAATAGTTATTTTAACAAAATGTATCCATTTGCCAAATAAACTAGGTTATAACTTAGTATTAGAATATGTGTACAAGTATAATTATCAGTATGAGTGGCCGTACATCTGTATAAAAAAATCGTTCAAATATTCAGAATTTTTAATGTGTCTAGGCTACTGCATGCGAAATAGTATCTAAAATTTTATACATTTTATACTATTTTATGTTAGTTGTAATTAATTTTTCATTTCATTTTCATATTTCATGTTTCATGTTTTAGGTTTTTGCTCTCAGCAACGAGGTTTTAGAACAATTGAATTTGGTAGAGCAAATACGTATGAGAGCAGTAGGTTTTAAAACAACTTCATTCGGTAGCGCAAGTAAGTCTGTATGAGAGCAAGTAGGTTTTAGAACAACTTCATTTGGTAGCGCAAGTAAGTCTGTATGAGAGCAAGTAGGTTTTAGAACAACTTCATTCGTACAGTTTTGTATTATTTTATTTCACTGAGCAGTTTAATATTATTGTGTGGTTTTATTTTTTAATGTTCACTGACTGTTATATATTTTGTATTTGTTTTGTTGTCATTTAAATACTATTGCAAAATACACTAGACAAAACATTTATTCTTATTTCTTTTCTCCGCGCCTGAAAAAGAAATCGCAATAGCGATACATGGCAATAAAATACGAATATTAATGAAAAGGCAATCAGTTAACTCATTTCTGCTTTTTCTTTATTTTCGTCTTTATTATTCTGGACTAGGCAGATGAGTTACCTGATGCACTTGTCATTTGCAAATCAAGGCAAATACATAACAAGAGATAGAATAATAAATGAAAAGAAAAGTGCGCAAGCCGTCGGCAATCACAGCGCGGCTACACTGGCCAACACAAAGGTGTTAACGATGTGGTAGCTAACGCCTTGCGACTTTCCTTTCTCACTCACCCAATTTTCCTCGATGAAGGCCTTCTCGACGATGTTGGTGTTGTTGGTTTTGTTTAAATTTTTTTTATTTTAAATTATTTTACCAATTCACGATATACACTTGATTGTTTTACGACACTTTGGTTTTTTACATTATTAGGCACAGAAAAAACAACAAAAATGTTCTGTCGAGTGTAGTTTTTTTTAATTTTTCTTTTAATATTTTTACACACACACAAATGTATATTTCACTGCTTCAGCGCCTTTTTTTCTTGTTTTCTGCTCACGTTGTTCACCAACTTATTTAAGCTTTTAATTACTCTTTTCTCACTATGCTCATATGATATTGGGCTTTCAGTATTTAAATGATTTTAACTGATATTCAGCCGCAATGTTGTTTGAGTTTTGAAAGCGATCTGCACTCGCTATGCACACACTTGCACTTCTATTTCTGTTACATTTATTATTTTATTAATTATTTAATTTATTATTTATTTGTTGTCTGCTCCCTGCTGCTGCTGTCGGTCGTCGCCTTAGCCAGTTGGCTGGTAGCAAAGATTATTTTTTCCTCTGTATATATAAGTGGACACCTGATTTAAACAATTTTTTATGAAATTTTTGCAACTAATTATTTTTTTCCTATTTTTATAATATTTACCTTGCCTGGACGGCACTTTGAAGTATTCTGCTAATGCCAGCGTTTTGCGGCAAAAGCGGCGGGGATGGACAAAATTATCCAAGATTAATAATTTTTTTTCCTTCTTGGCCACGAGGCCTTATTTCTTTTGATGTTCTGGGTGGATATACAGAATTTCTAGCGCGTCTGCTTCCTTTGCGATCTTGATTGAAAAGATCTAACCTTGATAGTGCAGATCTTAACCAGCCCAAGTGAGAGCGAAATTCACCAAATGGTGAATTTACATCTGTCACTTACAACGCTGTAACTCTCCACTGTCACCCACATATCTACGTACGCCTATGCGCGCCTAACTATTTAAATTCAAATCCTAACGTATTATTTATTTTTGGGGTTATTTTAAGTTTTTAAATTTTATTGTTGTTTTTTATGTACTGTATGGGTCCATTACAAAACCAGATAATCTAACGAGTCTACGAGGCACGATTAGATGGAATTAGCTGCGTAAATCCTTGGCGTGATATGTGCCGATTTCTTTTGCCTTGCAATGTTTCCAAGATATAGTATGCAGTACCTACTTTCTTCTTTATTCGACACTTGGTAAACTGCGAACCTAACTTTTGTTGAAATTGTTCGAGAAATTGCTCAAATAAAAGTTTCTTTTAAACACCTCTTGGCCTTCTTTAAAAGCAACTGGCTTTGCTCGCAAATTGTATTGCGTAGCGTTACGCTCATAAGCAGCACGACTATTTTGTTTAATATCCTCTCGCAACAATTGTATCTGATCCCTTGGATTCAGCAGGGGTGACTCTTCTAATACAGATAATTTTTTCAGTAACTTGTAATCACCAGCATGGTTGATCATATTAAATCCGAATAAAGCTTTATACGGCGAACAGCCAATCGCTTGATGTAAAGAGGATCGTAGAGCTGAAGAAATATGGGTCAAGTTTGTATCCCACTCTGTCTGATCAGTTCGAAGATACGAACGAACAGCTGCTAGCAAAGAGCGATTAACCCTCTCGGCAGCATTGCTTTGAGGCGAATATAAAGCAGTGCAAGTATGAATTATTCCAAACTTTGTTAAAAATGATTTAAATTCATTCGATTTGAATTGAGATCCATTGTCACTTACAATGATCTCAGGAACACCAAACTCTGCAAAGATTCGTTTTCCAAGAAATTCGTTAACAGCTGCTGTTGTGAATTTTTTAACGGACATAGCCAATGATATCGGCTGAAATGATCAAGGACGATGAGCAGCCCAATATGACCCTCCTTGCTTCGTGGATAAGGACCAAGTATGTCAATATATAACTTTTGAAAAGGCCTACACGATATACTTTGCTGACCCATTGGAGGTCGTAACGTCATATTTGGCGCTTTCGTTTCTTTGCAAACATCACATTCACGCACATATTCCCGTACTTGTTTAGATAGCCCTGGCCAATACAAGTGTCTTCGCAATCGTTCAATAGTTTTCTGCATTCCACCGTGAGAAGATACTACGCAATCATGCGCTTGCCGAATAGCTGCAACTCGTAGTGACTCCGGCACCCATAACTTCCAAACATCCATATCTTGAACTGCGTTTCCCGATGGGTGTTCGGTGCGAATGTAGACATATTTATCTACAGCCTTCAAATCAGGGAATTTCTCAGTATTCGCGTCCACTAAGTCTTTGAGTTCTACGTACTCAGCCTCAAGAAATGCTGGAGAATCTAAATCAATTTCTGGACCTATCCATTCGACGCTATCAATCTCTGCTTCACTAATTCTTGACAATGCATCTGGAACAACGTGATCCTTGCCTTTTCGATGCGAAATGGTAAACTTAAACGCTTGTAAACGAAGTATCCATCTAGCCAATCTGCCAGATACATTCTGCTGTCGCATTAGCCATAAGAGACTCGAATGATCCGTCACTACTTCGAATGGTTGTAGTTCGAGATAGCATCTAAATTTTTCAACGGCTAAAATTACTGCAAGACACTCTCTTTCTGTAACGCTGTAATTTCTTTGAGCTTTCGACAATTTTTTTGACATAAATGCCAGTGGCCGTTCCTCTCCTGTATCTGACAGTTGCACTAATACAGCACCAATACCATGATCGCTGGCATCGCAGTGTAGGAAAAATTTTCGAGAAAAATCTGCATTTTGCAGCACTGGAGCGGTAGTTAACAATGTCTTTAACTTATCCATTGCTTCCTGGGCTTCTAACGACCATTTAAAGCATTTTTTGTTTTCAACACTTCGGTAATGGGACACGAAATTTCAGCAAAATCTTTAATGAATCTTCGGTACCAACCACAAACTCCGAGGAAACCTCGAACTTGCTTCAAGTTCTTGGGAGTAGGCCCGTTTAGTACACAAGATATTTTCTCTGGATCGGTTGCTACTCCCCATTACTTATCACATATCCCAAGTAATTAACCTTTGTGACACAAAAGTGACTTTTAGAAACGTTCAACGTAAGGTTTGCCTTTCGAAATTGATCTGCTATGCGAATTAACACAGCAAGGTGAGATGAAAAATCTTCGGAAACGATAACGAGATCATCCAGATATCCGAAAACGCAATGGCGTAAATCGGGCGGGATTAAATCATCCATTAATCTCGACATTGTAGAAGGAGCATTGCAAAGACCAAAGGGCATGACGGTAAATTGGTATAAAGATCGACCTGGAACAGTGAAAGCAGTCAAAGGTTTCGCTTCTTCGGTAAGCTCTATCTGCCAATATGCATCTTTGAGATCTAGCTTAGAAATCAAATTAGCCTTTGGAAGTCGAGCGAAGATACCTTCAATGCTTTGCAACGGATAAGCATCCTTTCGGGTGGCCTCATTTAGCTTTCGAGCATCCAAGCATAATCGAACCTTGTTCGGCTTTACAACCATGCGCATTGCAAGCACTTTGCGATGGTTCAATGCCGAAGCATGCGATCAATTTCTACGAACATCAACTTTTCAACTGCAGGACTCACTGGATAGTGACGCTGCTTCACTGGCTTACTATCACCAATTTCAATGTTATGTTTAATTAACGCCGTTCGACCCAATCCCTGTCTTTCAAAATTGGGAAATAACTCCTTTACTGCCTCCAATTGCTGTCGTTCTTGCATGGATAATGGATATCTATCATCAGCTTGATCATGTGCTATCTCTTCCGACAAAATTGAGCTAATTACTCCTGGTGCGAGTTCAAATTCTCGCCAGAAATCTATTCCTAGTATTAATTTCTGAGCTATCGATGGAATAATGTAAAGATCTATCTGTCTTTCCTTGTCTTTATATTTCATTTGTACTTTCAAAATTCCATACACCTGGTGCACTTTAGCATCAGCTGTTCGAACTTGCGACTTTATTGGCTTAAAATTGGGATGATTTGAAAAATCCAACGCAGCCAAAGAATCACCAAGACAACTGATGTTTGCTCCAGTATCAAGCAAGCCAAGTTCGGAAAACTCTAAGAAAGAAACACTTGCATAACTACGACGGTCAATATTATTCTGAAAAATGGTTGACACCATCATAGCTTTCTTGCTTTTAAGAACCTTAAAATATTTTCGTTGACGAATAGTGTTTCGACGACTCTTCTTCCCCTGTCCAGCAAAAATTCTCTCTCTAGCTATATAATAATCTCTTAATCTCTCATGATAAGGCTTAAAACTATTTTGTATTTCAGAACGAGTTAATGGATCTGCTTTTCGCTCTAAAATTCTAACCGTATTACTTTCTATATTCAACTTATCTCCTATTTCTGGGACATCCTTCCTGCATTGGATGCCCCCCTTTGCCGGTTTTCCTGCTTTTGTTTGCAGTTCTGGCAATTTGGTTTATATACTTGCGGAGCCCGCATCCATAACAAAAACTCTTCTTTCAGCCAAACAATTCTCCCAAATGTGGCCAGCAATATCGCAATTCCAGCATACTACTGGTGTTTTATGTTGTATGGCTGCTATCTCAACCTGTTTGTCACTCTCAGGATCTTCTTCGGGTTGCTCGTCATCCAGGGCGTATACTCGATATGCACTAGCTTTGACTTGCGGCTGACGTGCTCTACCTATATCCTGCAGAAAATGTTCACGTTTATGTACCAAACGACGAAGCTCGGAAATCGAAGAGATATCTTCAAACAGAAGTCTTTCTTTCATGTCAATCTGTAAGTTTCCTGAATCATCTCTACCAGTTCGTCTTCTGCAAAACTAACAGATAATCTGTCCATCAGTTTGCAAACACTTTCATAAAACGCGTCGAAGGATTCACCTGGCTTTTGTTTACGTGATCGAATCTGTTCCCGTAATTCAGTTACTGATCTGCTCTCGCGATATTGATTTCTGAACGCTATGCAAAATTCTCGCCAGTTGAAAGTTTGGACACTCTTATGGTATCTCCAAAACCAACTATTTGCCTTTCCTATCAACAGCTGATGGATATTTCGACTTATTATTTCCAAGTCACCCTCAAAATGCTCGCGCGTTAGGATTTGTACTCTGTATAAGAATTCCTCAACAGATAATCCTTCTGCGGTACCATCAAATCGGACACCCCATTTCTGTAGAATGTCTGAGATTCTATGTGGCCCTAAATTCTGGATAAGATTAGTGGATCGGCTACTTCGTGGAGTAATCGGCGTTTCACGATGAGCTACGTGGCCATTTGGAGCACCTAGACTTCCCGAACCTGACATAGAGGACAAAACGCGAGTAACCGTTTCTCGGACAATGGACTCTACATCTATCTGAAAATTGGGTGGCGCTTGAGAATGAGTTGATCTTCGTTGTCTTGTTGGACGACCTCTTCTAGCGGGTGCATTCGGATTCCGATTTGCCTGTAATCTCACATTCGCTGGAGTACTACCAGGCGGAGGACAAATATCGTGAGATGGAGCGTCAATAGGGATCAGCGCTTCGGCTCCTTTGGTGCCTGTGAATTCAAAGATTCCAACTGATGTGCTAACGATCGAGTAACCGGGCGATATCCAGTTGCAACCACTCGTTGCGTTGGATTTTCATCGTCACTTTTGGAGTTTGGAGAATGATTGCCAACAACTACTCTCCATTCTTTTGGTTGAACTGCTACTAAGCAGCTGGGACACTCTCTATGGACTTGAACTCGCGTTTCCAAACAACTTTTATGGAATACGTGGTGACAATTTGTAACAACACAAGGCTGTGTATTCAACATGATTTCCCCGCAAATAATACAGATATTTGCAGCCGTACTATCATGTTGCTGATTCCGGTTGGACTCAAAACTATGTTCAAGTGGCATGTTTTTATTTTAAATAGTTATTTCTGATGACTTTCTTTTGGGAGACATAAGTAAGGGTAAATATATTGGCTTTCACTACTTATTCTTGTAACATATCTATCTTGTTAATGGGCTATTTCAACTACCAAAGGCTTCCTTTTCAAATGAACAACAACATCAAACTCGGCCAAAAGGACTTTTACGGACAATGAGACACACTTGCATCTAAAAACATTGTATTCCAGTAAAATACCTTTACAGCGAATCTTACGTAATTGTTCACAGAGAAAACCCTTGCTCATGAAAAAGGCTATATAATTCGTATTGCTACACAAACTGAATAAATAAATTCAACCATTCTCTTGGTCGATGTATTCAAATGCTCAAATACTCGAGCTCCAAAGAGTAAGCAAAATTTAAATTCACCTTGAATGCAATTATAAAGCACAAATTCAATCGAAGACAAAGAGCTAATTAATTAATTTCAATTGTACGTGACCAATAAAGTTCGATAAGTTAATGAAGAATTGAAACTAAAACTGAAACAATTTTTTCCAATTCTCCACAACCTATGAAATCTTATTATAGTTCTTTGGTCAAGCTATCATCTGTATCACAAAAAAAAATTTTATGAAACGGAAAGAGGAAAAAGAATTTGCTACGGTCGAGTTCAATCAGCATGTGCTAATACAGAATCGAATTCCAGTAGATTTCCAAATCCTTCAAGCTTCGTACAACTGCTATTAATCTGGGACCAGTGCTAATACTAGCAAATTAATGCCATAATAGCACCTGCCCCACGTTTTGGGCGCCAAAATTCCTGTAACAACTGTCCCACCGTTGTTGGGCCAAATTCAATTTCTTGTAATATCAGCCCCTTGTTGGGTGCCAGAATTACTTGCAGCATGCCGCGCCGCCACACTGCTTTTTTTCCTACTTGCGTGTGCGGCTCCTTGATCATCATCACCAGCCGAGCGGGACCCTTTGAACCCTTAGCTCTTCCGGGATGTGGGGGTTGTTGCTGTCACTGATGATCGCTATGCTTGCGGTGAATTATTATAGAGTCCCTCATCAAATATGCATGGAACGATCCTCATGCGAATACAATAAAAGGCATACATGCCTAAAACAAAACCAAGGAAACTATGGCCAATTAAACAAACTAATTTGAAACTGAAAAGAAAACTCACAAGAAAAGTAGTGTACCTAAATGGAGAGGACGAAGGTGTTTATGTCCCTCTCCTTGTTCGCTACCCACCCAGCCAAAGTCTTCTAATGTATTTTTAAGTGAAGACCCCAAACGCAGCTTTTATTTACCCCTTCTTATGCTCCCATGTCATCAGAAAAGAAAACTTAGTATTTCATCATCATTATAAAATTTAATTATTCAAGCAGAAATAAACGGAAATGTAGTATATTCATAATAATGAATAGTTATTTTAACAAAATGTATCCATTTGCCAAATAAACTAGGTTATAACTTAGTATTAGAATATGTGTACAAGTATAATTATCAGTATGAGTGGCCGTACATCTGTATAAAAAAATCGTTCAAATATTCAGAATTTTTAATGTGTCTAGGCTACTGCATGCGAAATAGTATCTAAAATTTTATACATTTTATACTATTTTATGTTAGTTGTAATTAATTGTTCATTTCATTTTCATATTTCATGTTTCATGTTTTAGGTTTTTCTCAGCTCTCAGCAACGAGGTTTTAGAACAATTGAATTTGGTAGAGCAAATACGTATGAGAGCAAGTAGGTTTTAGAACAACTTCATTCGTACAGTTTTGTATTATTTTATTTCACTGAGCAGTTTAATATTATTGTGTGGTTTTATTTTTTTAATGTTCACTGACTGTTATATATTTTGTATTTGTTTTGTTGTCATTTAAATACTATTGCAAAATACACTTGACAAAACATTTATTCTTATTTCTTTTCTCCGCGCCTGAAAAAGAAATCGCAATAGCGATACATGGCAATAAAATACGAATGTTAATGAAAAGGCAATCAGTTAACTCATTTCTGCTTTTTCTTTATTTTCGTCTTTATTATTCTGGACTAGGCAGATGAGTTACCTGATGCACTTGTCATTGCAAATCAAGGCAAATACATAACAAGAGATAGAATAATAAATGAAAAGAAAAGTGCGCAAGCCGTCGGCAATCACAGCGCGACTACACTGGCCAACACAAAGGTGTTAACGATGTGGTAGCTAACGCCTTGCGACTTTCCTTTCTCACTCACCCAATTTTCCTCGATGAAGGCCTTCTCGACGATGTTGGTGTTGTTGGTTTTGTTTAAATTTTTTTTATTTTAAATTATTTTACCAATTCACGATTTGCACTTGATTGTTTTACGACACTTTGGTTTTTTTACATTATTAGGCACAGAAAAAACAACAAAAATGTTCTGTCGAGTGTAGTTTTTTTTTAATTTTTTCTTTTAATATTTTTACACACACACAATGTATATTTCACTGCTTCAGCGCCTTTTTTTTTCTTGTTTTCTGCTCACGTTGTTCACCAACTTATTTAAGCTTTTAATTACTCTTTTTCTCACTATGCTCATATGATATTGGGCTTTCAGTATTTAAATGATTTTAACTGATATTCAGCCGCAATGTTGTTTGAGTTTTGAAAGCGATCTGCACTCGCTATGCACACACTTGCACTTCTATTTCTGTTACATTTATTATTTTATTAATTATTTAATTTATTATTTATTGGTTGTCTGCTCCCTGCTGCTGCTGTCGGTCGTCGCCTTAGCCAGTTGGCTGGTAGCAAAGATTATTTTTTCCTCTGTATATATAAGTGGACACCTGATTTAAACAATTTTTATGAAATTTTTGCAACTAATTATTTTTTCCTATTTTTATAATATTTACCTTGCCTGGACGGCACTTTGAAGTATTCTGCTAATGCCAGCGTTTTGCGGCAAAAGCGGCGGGGATGGACAAAATTATCCAAGATTAATAATTTTTTTTTCCCTTCTTGGCCACGAGGCCTTATTTCTTTTGATGTTCTGGGTGGATATACAGAATTTCTAGCGCGTCTGCTTCCTTTGCGATCTTGATTGAAAAGATCTAACCTTGATAGTGCAGATCTTAACCAGCCCAAGTGAGAGCGAAATTCACCAAATGGTGAATTTACATCTGTCACTTACAACGCTGTAACTCTCCACTGTCACCCACATATCTACGTACGCCTATGCGCGCCTAACTATTTAAATTCAAATCCTAACGTATTATTTATTTTTGGGGTTATTTTAAGTTTTTTAAATTTTATTGTTGTTTTTTTATGTACTGTATGGGTCCATTACAGATTTGGTATCAAGATGTGATTAGTAACTCGAAGGAATTTGTATTTTACGGACGACTTTGGACCGAGCTGGAAGTACTGTGGCATTCTTCACAAGTATGGAATATTTCCAGTCTAATCGGATAATTTAAGTTATTTGGACGAAGAAATAGGAGTCGCCACTTTCATTGAAATCTATTTGGCAATTGTATTCTTTTATAAAATCTATGCCTAGTATGCCAAACACTAGGTATTGGAGAAAGATTATCGACTAAATGAAAGTCATGAGGAATTATGTAATTTGATGTTTGAGTTCTACGATTGCTAATTCTTTGAAATTATTGTTCCTTCGCCTATAATCGATATGTGGGTAGTGACCGTTTCACATTATCGAATATTTCTATATTTTCTTTTAATATAGATATATCTGCACCAGTGTCTATTAACAGCGTAAGTTTTTTGGACTGTTTTTGATTATTAATTTTACAAAAATACTCAGATCAAGGTTGATGCTTTTATGGTGCCATTTTATTGGCTTTGAATATTGAAGGGTGAGGGTTTCCCGAATTACCTGAAGCAACCCTCACATTAGAGTTTGAATTATTATTATTGTGGCCTCTATTCGAGTTGCCACGGCCTCTAGAGTTTCCTGTATTTTGGCCTCGTCCATTATTGTTATAATTGGAAACGTTGTCAGTTGTTGTAATTGTAATTACGACTACGCGAGTTTCCTCTGAAACCTCCACGTCCGCGGTTTCCCTGCCACGCTGTGAAGAATTTCTAAAATAAAGGACTATATTTTGCTGTCCAGTTGCTTCTGTGCAACTGTTTACAAATTTCGATACAGCTTCATTCATGGTGTTGAAGGTGCCAGCCTGCATGATAAGTTTTACCTTATCAATTGCGCAATTTTTGTCATTGCCTTAACTGCAGACTGTGTAGAATAACTTCTGGCTAACGCAAGTGGTAGGCCGTCCGTTATGTATGCACTTTCTAAAGCTTTTGTCATCTGCTCAACCTCTGCTGTGTATTGGCTAGCAGTTTTGTTGCGTTGCTGTAGATTCATCAGTTTAGCTGATAATACTTCTACAGTTTCGCCTTTGATATTGCTCTGTAGTCCGGAAATGATTTCTGATATAGTTGTTTCATTTCCGACTAAATTTCTGGCAACACCTTTTAGCTTGGTCTTTATCATTGACACAGCTAATTGTTCGTGTTCGCCTTTAACTGCACTCTAACAATGTTTAACGCATCAAGAAAACTTGTTAAGTTTTCCGCTTTACCATCGAAAAATGGTATAAGCTTTGATGCTGTATTAATGAATTCGATATTGGATTGTGCCATTGTGACTGTTTTGATTTCTATTACACTTGAATGTGTAACAGAATCAGAATCTACAGTTGACATTAGAATGGCCGGGATGGTAAGATTTGCCAAGTCTTGTTCTTGGACTTGTATATCTTCCTCTGTACTAGCCTCAAATTTTACTGGTGTATTCAGAATAGACGGCACAGTTAGATTAAGATTATGTTTCTCCTTTATACTTTGGAGATTATTTCTTAATCTTGTCAATAACCTTGACGTTTCTGACCAATGTTGATCGGTTAATACGTCTTTATGATTATAGATTAATATTGTATAATCGTGCAACCAATTCGTGCTTCATTAAAGCAGTCGATTAAGGTTATTGCGTGTCTATCTACTGTGTCTCTATGAGTTGGTCTATTCTGAGTTAAGCATTTGTATGCTTTTTCAAATCTGATTTTTATATTATGGATTCGTTCAGAAAGTTCTGACCATTCCATAATATGGGCTAGTAAGTGGTTCCTATACGAGGTTTAGTATTTGAATACCTCGTAGTTAATTTCCTCAGATTTCTCGTTAAATACCGTCATAATTTCTATGCCAGGTATTAACTTTAATAATTGAGCCTTTTCCTTATTAGATAGGCCAATAAATGGGAGAAATCTAGGTCATATGTCCTCATATATATACTTTCGAAATTACATATATACGTGGGACTATATGACACGATGAAATTAACTCTTTTGACTAGATCTGGGTCTCTTAACAAGACTTTCTTTTAAACTTCTCTTTGCTAATTTACTCATAGCTTTTTTGGAGTATTGTTATTTTACTTCATTAATTGACACGAGAGTGTTCGTACATATGGCCGAGAGTCTCTTAAAAACTCCGGCTCATATTTCAAAATACTACCTATTATGATTGTGTGTTTTACTCTATTGGTGAGATTATTTGTTCTTGATCATATATATATATAATTCAATTTTTCAATTCATTTTTCTTTATTAGTAATCATTAATCATTTTACGATTTTCTTCATTTTTGTTCGTTCGCTTAATTATATTTCATTATATTTAACTTCATTTATAGTTATAATATGTGCCTTGCTTTTTTTATATTCTGTCCAAGTCATTTGCTTGGCTCGCATATCTTTTTTTAAACATTTATTATGCAATTTATACAATCTATAAAAGCAATTAGCACACATTATTATTACAATTATTAATAGCATAATATTGACGAACTCCAAATCTACATTGTTTGGTTCGACTTTGTTTATCACGTTAGCAGTGGAATCCACTGTCTTAACGTCTACTAACCCCATACTAGTTGAATTATTAATTTCTTTTAATTCAACTATATTTTTATATGGGTCTTCTTCTGAATATTTACTTATTCTATTTGTCTCTATAGACATTAATTTTTTCTTAGAATTTTTTAAATAAAAAAATTCTGTTTTTTTCATGTTATTGTTATTCCTACTTTTTAATTGGAAATTCTCATTTAGATTAACAGTTTCCTACCTAATTTTTCGTACAGCTATACGGGCTGCACTACTATCGAGCAAAAAGGTGTTTCGCACGATTATACAATTGTTTTTATCTTAATTAATTATATTATATTATATTCTATAGTCGGCATTCGTTGATTCCTGCACTCTTTGTAGTGCTGCCAGCTTCTGTGCCCTCTGTGGCACTGTCGGTTCCTCGGCCAGCTTGACGTGCGTGGCGTTGCCGGTGCTGGGTTGGCACAGGCTTGTTGCTTCCTCTATTCGCTTGTTGTTTCTTCTATTTGGTTGTTGTTGGCCAGCGTGATGCGCGTGGCGTTGCCGGTGCTGGGCTGGCACAGGCTATTGTTGTTGTCGTTGTTGTTGTTGTTGTTGGCTGCACGTCGCAACGCAATGTGGGGAGTAGAGCGGTCCCTCGCAGTCAACAGGACATCTTTTTTGAACTTTTGGCACAACTGCTGGTATGTGGGCGGGATTGGCTTTCAGTAAATTTCTTATTTGGTTGTTATTGTCAGAGTGAGAGTTTGAGTGAGAGGCTTTTTAACCCTTAGGGTCTCTATGAGGTGGTCCAGCTCAGTTTGTAGTTTCTGTGCTGTTGACCATGCAGGCGGTGGCGATTGTTTATAGATTAGCCACTTTAGCTTGGCTATTCTTTTATTAATCTTGTGGTTTAAACCACCGCGCTGCTTGCCCATTACTCAACTCTTACTCACTCAGATTCTATTTCCTTTGTTGTCCATCAGTTTTCTTTTCAGTTTTTTTTTGCCAATGTTGCCTTTGTTGTTGCCGAATTGCTGTTCCTGTTGCAGATGTCTCCGTTGTTGTTGCAGATGTCGCTGTCGTCTTATCCCAAGACCGCTGTCACGGTCGCCATGTTATATTTGACAATAGTTGGTGGAAGAATTCTTTTAGCTTTTTAAGTTTAATTGAATTAACACATGCACGTCAGTGCAGTTTTGGTTTGGTTTTGATAATGTTCTTTTATTTTGAGTTAAATGTTCTCTTACCCTAAGTACATAAGTTCAGCGCGCACTGCGCTGCCGGTTCAGCCGGCAGCTCGCGGCTGCATTATATATTACTTATATGTATATACTTATACTTAGGTGTCAATGGACAAGCATGCTTTTGTCTTACATAAATTTTTAGAGTGAGAGAGTGTATTGTGCACTTATGCATAGGGCACTGGCGGTCAGCGTGCATATGCTGACTTAGCTGAATTCGCACAAGCGGCGGATCATGTTACGCGCTCACTTGATTTTGTTATTGTTTATTATGATTTGTATGTGGCTGCACAAAGTGTTGCCGCCACATAAGTGTTAAACACAGTGTACACTCGATACGAATGGTAATCACAGTGTACACCCGATATGTATGACATATGTGCATATTACAAAAGCTCAAGAAATATAACGTCATTTTCCACAAACTATGGTTCATACCGCTTCACGCGACTTCCATTTGGCTTAAAAATAGCACCAAATTCATTTCAGAGAAAGATGACAATAGCATTCTCGGGTCTAGAACCATCCCAAGCATTCCTTTATATGGACGATCTAATCGTCATTGGATGTTCAGAGCAACATATGATCAAAACCTAATCAATGTATTTTAACTCTGTAGAAAAAATAACCTCAAATTACATCCACAAAAATTTTCATTCTTTATGCACGAAGTGACATTTCTTGGTCACAAGTGCACAGATAAAGGAATACTTCCAGATGACAAAAATATGATGACATCATGAATTATCCCGTACCACATGATGCGGACAGTGTTAGACGATTCGTTGCATTCTGCAACTATTATCGACGTTTTATAAAAACTTCGCCGACTATTCACGGCACATAACAAGATTATGTAAAAAGAATGTCCCATTTTTATGGACAGACGAATGCCAAAAGCATTCCTGTATTTAAAAAGAAACTATAGAAACTGCTGCAATACCCTGATTTTAGCAAAGAATTTTGCATAATCACTGATGCAAGTAAGCAAGCGTGTGGAGCAGTTTTAACCCAAAACTATAACGAACTCCAACTTCCAATTGCATACGCATCAAGAGCGTTCACAAAAGGTGAAAGCAATAAAAGTACTACAGAACAGGAATTAGCAGCAATTCACTGGGCGATATTACATTTTCGACCATATATATATGGCAAACATTTTACAATTAAAACGGATCACAGACCTTTAACATTTTTATTTTCCATGGTCAACCCAAGCTCAAAGTTGACACGTATGCGGTTAGAATTAGAAGAATATGACTTTACAGTCGAGTATCTAAAGGGTAAAGACAATTTTGTAGCAGACGCTCTATCCAGAATAACAATATCCGAATTAAAAGACATACAAAATAAAATCCTGAAAGTCACTACCAGGTACCAAAGTAGACCGAATTTCTGCGCAGAAAATAAAAAGTAGAATTGCTAAGGCAATCTACAGAAAAAGCTTCTCAGCCCAACGTATACAACGTCATAAACAATGACGAAGTACGAAGTAGTGACCATGCATATAAAAGATTCGCTATGTTCCCTTAAACAAGGTAAGAAAATTATTGCAAGAATAGATATTGGTGATATATATACAAATGGAAATATTGATTTAGGTCAACTATTTCCAAGGCTCGAGAAAGAATCCGGTATATTACAAATATGCCAATTAAAAATAGCACCGTGGGAAAATATCTTTGATGACATTTCAATAGATACTTTCAAAAATATGGGCAATAAGATATTGAAAACATTGAGAGTAGCGCTACTCAACCCGGTGACTATAATAAATAATGAAAAAGAAATAGAAGCTATACTGTCTACACTACATGACGATCCAATACAAGGAGGTCACACAGGCATTACAAAAACCTTGGCCAAGGTCAAAAGACATTATTACTGGAAAGGTGTGACTCGTGATATAACACAGCACATCCAGAAATGTCAAAAATGCCAAAAATCAAAAATAGTAAAACAAAATAATAACCATAACTGAGACACCAGTAAAAGCATTTGACAGAGTTATAGTGGATACAATTGGTCCATTACCAAAGTCAGAGCATGGAAATGAATATGCAGTCACACTTATATGTGACTTGACTAAATATTTAGTAGCTATGTTATACCAGTTGCAAACAAAAGTGCAACAACAATAGCAAAAGCAATATTTGAATCTTTTATTCTCAAGTACGGTCCAATCAAGACGTTCATTTCGGACATGGGAACGGAATTTAAGAATTCAATTATAAAGGATTTGTGCAAATATTTAAAGATTAATAATATAACATCTACTGCACACCACCACCAGACCGTTGGAACAGTTGAAAGAAGTCACAGAACTTTCAATGAATATATACGATCTTATATATCAGCTGATAAAACTGATTGGGACGTATGGATTCAATATTTCGTATACTGTTTCAACACGACCCCTCTATGTCACACAACTATTGTCCATATGAATTAGTTTTTGGTAAATTGCATAATTTACCAAACGATTTTAGTAATATAAATAGAATAGATCCTTTATATAACGTAGACGATTACGCTAAAGAAGTTAAGTTTAGATTAGAATCAGCCTATAAAAGAGCAAGAATAATGCTCGACAAATACAAAGCTAGGAATAAAAAAATTATGATAAAAAGGCTATAGATTTCGAACTACAAATAGGAGATAAAGTTCTATTAAATACCGAAACTGGCCATAAATTGGACCCAGTATATTAAGGACCCTATACAATAGTTAAAATAGAAGACAGGGATAACGTCGTAATTAAAAATGAGAAAAACAAAACCCAAAAGGTCCATAAGGATAGGTTAAAAATTTTCAATTAAAAAAATTTTTAAGAGAAACCTGTCCTGATCAACCAAAACACAAAAAAATATATATATATAATTACTTTATTATTTACATTAAACATATAAAATTACTTTATTATTTACATTAAAAATATATAATTGCGTCCTAAACTACAAAAATCAAATTTTATATTTCAATTTCAAATTTTTTAAAAAAAAGATAAAGTTTAATTAAAGTAATTCTTTTCAAAATTTCAATTTTAAATTTGAAAACATTTAAAAACAATAAATTAAAATAACTCCATTATATTACGTTATTTTCAAAAGGAGGAAGATGTAATATGCACATATGTCATACATATCGGGTGTACACTGTGATTACCATTTGTATCGAGTGTACACTGTGTTTGGCACTTATGTGGCGGCAACACTTTGTGCGGCCACATACAAATCACAATAAACAATAACAAACTCAAGTGAGCGCGTAACATGATCCGCCACTTGTGAATTCGGCTAAGTCAGCATATGCACGCTGACCGCCAGTGCCCTATGCATAAGTGCATAATACTCTCTCACTCTAAAGAATTTATGTAAGACAAAGCATGCATGTCCATTGTCGCCTAAGCATAAGTATTGTGGTATGCACATATATCGAAGTTACACTGTAACCAGAGTAACATTAATACGGAAGCAGCAACTCTCTGTTGCTGCCCGAAATACATAAATAGTGCATTGACACTTTAATATAAAGAAAACAACAAATGCCCAGCGCAGTTCAAGTGCACTGCAATATGATGTCACCTGAACTGCAGCCGGCACATTAAAAGCCGCGTCAGCATAAACGCCGGCCACTGACCGTTGTCTGTGCATAACACATGCTCCTCCATATAGTACATATACATATAATTATATATTAAATAATACTTATGTAAATAAGCAGCGCTGCCGCCACTTCTTCAACGAAGCAGCGACTTAGCAGCGTCTCAAATAGTTTACTTAAGTATAAGAACAAATGTATTGAATTATTCGGAAAATAAACGTCCACTGGAGCGAACCTTCGCTCGTGGTTTAAAAACACAATTTCACCTGCATTCATTCATTCTAATACATGGCGACCGTGACATAGTCCTGAGGACTGGACGACGACCGCAAGCAGTCTCTGGAATGGCATTTATTGGCTTGGATTGAAGAATAATTGAAAGAAAGTCGTAATCGAAACTGAAGAAACGGGAAGACGGAAGAAAAATTTCTGAGTGAGTACAGGGTATGGTCGGAATTAAGAAGCGAAAACCCGAAGGAGCGGTTTAAAGGAAAGGACTAGAAAACGAATTTCTGAACTCGTTCAGATTTTGTATAAGTCCAAAACCCTCCAACGTGGGCACAGGCAAATGTGCTCACCGCTGAGCTTCGGGCGCTCGAGGAATTCCTAAAGACAAAACCAACCCTGTACCGAAATTACGCAGAAAAACATCGCTAAAACACACCGTCCTTCACCGAAAGATTTACCAAAGCATATTCCAAAA
This sequence comes from Drosophila nasuta, assembly GCF_023558535.2. Classification (NCBI taxonomy): domain Eukaryota; kingdom Metazoa; phylum Arthropoda; class Insecta; order Diptera; family Drosophilidae; genus Drosophila; species Drosophila nasuta. The sequence goes on along the minus strand of NW_026869627.1, from coordinate 13,518 downwards.
TGCCCTGCAGACTGTGAGGGACCTCTGGGAAGCCCACATTGCCTAGGCACCTGCCTCGGCCATCAATAGAGAAGAAAAACGAAACATCGGTGAACCATCACCGGCATCGCCCTCCCGGGCCAAGGAGAGCCTGCGCAACCAGCGCCGGCACCGTCAACGCGTCAAGTTGACCATAGAGACCGACAGCGCTACTTAGAGCGTAGATGCTGGCAGCACACCAAGGTGCAGGACTGCAGCAAAATATATTTAAATTAAATTTAAAGTAAATACTAAGTACATTTTGTAATGCCCGACGACAATTGAGTCGACCGGCAAGAAGTATGGCCCAATAAAGCCATACGAAATATTAGGCAGGAAAATATTGTAAAAAAATTTTTTTTATGAGCATTAAAACAAATGCAATAAGCAAATATAGCGAGGAAGAAAATTTCGATTACACAAGTAGAATACACATAAACACAATGGGTCTAATCGACACAAAGACAGTGGATTCCACTGCAAATGTTATAAATAAAGTAGAGTCAAGTTCGATTGACTTAGCATTTACAAATATTCTTTTGATAATAATCGTTGTAATCTTATCAGCCAATTTGTTTTTCAAATTGTATAAACTACATAATAGATGCCTGAAGAAAAGTACGTGAGCCAGGCAAATGATTTAGATAAAATTTAAAAAAAAAAATGACAATGATTACAATCAAATGAATATTTGTGAAGCATAGAATAAATGAATGATTAATAAATAAAATGACTAATAAATAAATACAATACAAAAAAACAATATATAATGATTTTGAATAGTTTTTAGTGATTCTGACAGTTGAGAGTTGTTAAAAGCATGAGATGGATTGTTATACATCTAAGTACTTAATATGGAATGGCAACAATTAAGTGCCACTTTACAGAGTATCAGGATAAAATTTGATAAGTCATACAAATGCTTATCTCAGAATAGAAATATTCTAACCGATACAATTAATAAACATGCTAAGATATTAGTAGGGAAAATTAAATCAAGCTCACTGGTCATTGGTATCTAAACTATTGATCAAGTTTCGATCAAATTTAGTATCAATACAAAGGAGGTATAGTTTGGATATATCAATACCGACTATATTAAATACCCCTTTGTTTGTTAGAACTAGTGAAGAACTAGAACTAATAGACCAAGACGAATTTAACCCAGCAGAAGACGATAACTTAGAAAATATCGAACAGGAAATTAAAGAGAAGGATCTGAATGATCTTACAATACCTGCAGTAATTAATTTACCAGAAGTAACAGAAGAATTCTGGTCAGAATCAGAATCAAATTCAGGAATAGAACAGAAATCAAGAATCATGGCGCAGACAAATATTGAATTCATAAATACTGCATCTAGGCTTATACCGGAGTTCAACGGTAAAGCTGAAAACTTACGTAGTTTTATAGATGCACTAGAAATAGTAAAAGAAATTCAAGGCGCACATGAACTTTTAGCTGTGTCACTAATAAAGACAAAGTTGAAAGGACCAGCAAGAAACTTAATAGGAACGAAAATACAATAGACCAAATCATCAATCGACTTAAAAATAATGTCAAAGGTGAGTCTATTAACAATCTATCTGCAAGGTTATTGAACCTTACGCAGAATAACAAAACAGCTAATGTCTATACCCAAGAGGTAGAAAAGCTAGCTAAAGCTCTAGAAGGAGCATATATTGAACAGGAATTCAGCATGGAACAAGCTAGAATGCTTAGTACCAAACATGCGGTGACAGCAATGAAGAAAAATTGCATTCACAACGAAGTAAAAGCGGTTTTGCGTGCTCATACATTTGACAACATGGATGAAGCAATATCTGCTTTCATAGAAACTTCAAATGAAATATCAGAAGAAAAACACTCCATCATGTATTACCAAAATTACGCTCAACGCGGTGGAAACCGTGGTCGAGGTAATTTCAGAGGTCGCAACTACAACAGAGGCGGCCAACGATATTACAACAATGGTGGCAGTAGTAATAATAACTCTAATAACTCTAGAGGTGGCTCAAGCAGAGGCAGCTCAAATAGAGGTAATAAAAGACATAATAGTAACAATCAAGTACGAGTTACACAAGGTAACTTGGAAAACACTCAAACCCCTTGAGCAACCAGTCTTAAAAATTTTCAACATAAATCTAAATCTCAGCAGTTTAATAAGAATACAGAATCAGAGAAATAATAAAATCCTAACATTATTAGTAGATACTGGAGCGAATATATCAATTTTAAAAGATAACAATTTAAGCTCAGAAATAAATGTAAATTTTAAGACAAATATATCAGGAATTGTTCAGGGAATTGTACAATCAATAGGATTAGCTACAATAGATCTCCTCTTCGATTATTTCATAATCAGTCACAACTTTCAAATAGTCCAAAATGAATTTCCCGTACCTTGTGACGGAATTCTAGGACTCGATTTTATAAAAATTCAATTGCATATTAGATTATCAAAACGATGAACTAATATTAAAACCAAGAACGTTAGATTACCAAATACATGTACCGCTATTACAAAATGATATTGATAATTCAATATTATTACCAGCAAGGTCAGAAGTAATGAGAAAAGTCACACTTGGACTGATAAAGATACTGTATTAATACCAAACCAGGAAATTCATCCCGGAGTATTAATTGCTAACAGTATCGTGAACAGTAATAGTGCAATAGTTCGTATTTTAAATACAACAGATCAGAATATAAATATTAAAACCCAAACATTATATTCGAGCAAATAGACGATTACGAAATCAAATCAATAAATGATAATAAAATTAATAGAACAAAAGAAGTTCTAAATAAATTACAATTTCCTGAACATGTTAAAGAAGAACTCACAGAATTATGTACCAAATATAGTGATATATTTGGTTTAGAAACAGAAGCTATTTCAAGTAATAATTTTTATAAACAAAAATTAAGATTATCAGATAAAACTCCAGTATATATTAAAATTATAGAAATGCAGAGACAGAAAAACCCTAAATAAACAGACAGGTCGAAAAATTGATAAAAGATGGTATAGTCGAACCATCTATATCAGAATATAACAGCCCACTTCTCTTGGTTCCCAAGAAACCACTCCCAAATTCAAAAGAAAAAGATGGCGTTTAGTAGTTGATTATCGACAAATTAATAAAAACTTCTAGCAGACAAATATCCATTGCCAAGAATAGAAGAAATATTAGATCAATTAGGTCGAGCTAAATATTTTCATGTCTTGATCTCATGTCAGGATTTCACCAAATAGAACTAGAAGATAAATCTAGGAACATAACATCATTTTCTACGAGCACTGGCTCATATCGTTTTACGCGATTACCGTATGGTCTAAAAGTAGCACCAAATTCATTTATGAGAATGATGCAACTTGCTTTTTCTGGCTTAGAACCATCGCAAGCATTCCTCTACATGGATGATTTAGTGGTTATAGGATGTTCAAAACGACATATGTTCAAAAATCTTACAAATATATTTGAACTTTGTAGAAAACACAACTTAAAATTAAATCCGAGAAATGTTCATTCTTTTTACACGAGGTAACATTTCTAGGTCATAAATGTACAGACCATGGCATCCTTCCTGATGAAAAAAATATGATGTTATTAAAAACTATCCAACTCCAACAGATGCAGATAGTGCACGACGTTTTGTCGCTTTTTGTAATTATTACAGAAGATTCATTAATAATTTCGCGCAATACTCACGTCATTTAACAAAATTGTGCAAGAAAAATGTTCAATTCGAATGGAATAAAGAATGTGAAGAATCATTTAAATATCTTAAAAAGGCATTAATGAAACCAACATTATTGCAATACCCTGATTTCAGCAAAGAATTTTGCATAACCACAGATGCAAGTAAACATGCATGTGGTGCAGTACTATCTCAAGAGTACGACGGTGCGCAACTGCCAATTGCATATGCATCGAGAGCTTTCACACAGGAGAATGCAACAAATCAACTACAGAACAAGAATTAGCCGCTATACATTGGGCAATAAAACATTTCAGACCATATGTCTACGGAAGACATTTCTTAGTAAAACAGATCATAGACCGTTAGTATACTTATTTTCAATGAAGAATCCATCTTCAAAGCTGACTAGAATGAGATTAGATTTAGAAGAGTATCAATTTACAGTTGAATACCTCAAGGGAAGGATAATCACGTTGCGGATGCATTATCTCGCATAAACGTAGAAGAATTAATACAAATGAACAGAAAAATATTGATGGTACAAACGAGATCATCAAAACTACAGGAAAACATCTGCGCAGATGAAAAAATTAAAATGCATGAAAATATATATGAGCCCAATGTCTATGAAGTTGTTAGCAATAACGACGTAAAGAAATTCGTGAAATTAAAATGAACAATTTTAAATGTATATTTAAAAGAGGAAAACAAATAATTTCACAATTTTCAGTTAAAGATTTATATTCTAATGAAAAATTCGATTTAGGTCAATTTTTTCAAAGGCTTATTTCAGAAGCCGGGATACACAAAATCATTAACTTACAGATGTCACCAAGTGAACAAATTTTCGAATCTGTCACTTTAAATGAATTTAAAAATAAGGGCAATAAAGAATTAATAAATATAAAAATAGCGCTATTACAAAAAGTGACACACATAGACAAAATGACAAAAGTCAAATTAATGCAATCCTGTTAAGATATCATAACGATCCAATAGAAGGAGGCCATACAGGGATTACGCGTACCCTGTCCAAAATAAAGAAATCGTATTATTGGCCCAAAATGGTTCAAACCATTAAAAATTATGTAAAAACGTGTGTAGACTGCCAAAAAGCGAAAACTACAACACATACAAAAGCCCCTATGGTCATAACAAATACTCCAAACACAGCATTTGACACTGTTTTAATTGATACAATTGGACCTTTACCACGAACAGAACATGGTAATGAGTATGCAATAACTATTATATGCGACCTTACAAAATATCTAGTTACAATTCCAGTAGTAGATAAAAGCGCAAAAACAGTAGCCAAAGCGATTTTTGAATCTTTGTACTAAAGTACGGTCCTATGAAGACGTTCATAACAGACATGGGTACTGAGTACAAAAATTCACTTATACAAGACCTGTGCAAATATATGAAAATCAGTAATATAGTTTCAACTGCACATCATCACCAGACTTTAGGAACAGTAGAAAGAAGTCATCGAACATTCAACGAATATATCCGTTCTTACATATCGATCGACAAAGATGATTGGGACATATGGATAAACTATTTCACATATTGTTTCAATACTACTCCATCAACAGTACATGACTACTGTCTATTTGAACTTGTTTATGGTAGACTACCAAGACAATTCATAGAATTTAATAACTTACAAAAATAGATCCAATATATAACATAGACGACTATGCAAAAGAATTTAAGTTTAGATTACAAGTAGCATATAAAAGAGCAAAACTAATGATAGAAAAAGAAAAACAAAAACGAAAATTAGAGTATGACAAAAAAGTAAATGACTTAAAGCTAGAAGTAGGAAATCTAGTGTTACTTAAAAATGATACAGGTCATAAATTAGACAATCAATACTTAGGACCTTATAAAGTAATAAAAATAGAAGATAGAAACAATATTGTAGTAGATGTAGGAAAAAGAAACCACAAACCGTTAATAAGAATAGACTAAAGTTATTCAAAATTAATACATTTCACAAATCAAAACAACATGATCTCAATTCATTTACTCTCAATCTAAATACTTGATAATAACGTTTATTACTACACAAAAAAAAATATATATACATTAATAATTAATAAATATAAGAACAAAACACACTTTACACGATATACACTCCATATTACATACATTAAAAATAACTTCATATTACATATATACGTTATTTTTCAAAAGGAGGGAGATGTGGTATGCACATATATCGAAGTTACACTGTAACCAGAGTAACATTAAATACGGAAGCAGCAACTCTCTGTTGCTGCCCGAAATACATAAATAGTGCATTGACACTTTAATATAAAGAAAACAACAAATGCCCAGCGCAGTTCAAGTGCACTGCAATATGATGTCACCTGAACTGCAGCCGGCACATTAAAAGCCGCGTCAGCATAAACGCCGGCCACTGACCGTTGTCTGTGCATAACACATGCTCCTCCATATAGTACATATACATATAATTATATATTAAATAATACTTATGTAAAATAAGCAGCGCTGCCGCCACTTCTTCAACGAAGCAGCGACTTAGCAGCGTCTCAAATAGTTTACTTAAGTATAAGAACAAATGTATTGAATTATTCGGAAAATAAACGTCCACTGGAGCGAACCTTCGCTCGTGGTTTAAAACACAATTTCACCTGCATTCATTCATTCTAATACAGTATATACATATAAGAAATATATATTGCAGCCGCGCCGCTGCCGGTTGAACCGGCAGCGCAGTGCGCGCTGAACTTATGTACTTAGGGTAAGAGAGCATTTTACTTCAAATAAAAGAACATTATTAAAACTGAACTAAAACTGCACTGACGTGCATGAGTTTTCAATTGAACTTGAATTCAACAGCTCAAAGATACAACTACTGAATAACTGTGACGTTATACAACAACATGATGAAGCACTCGAATGTGAAGCAACATCAGTGTAACATCTGTGAACGCTTCTATCATACCACCTCTAGCCTGGCGGCACATATGCGCACGCATGCCGAGGACAAGCCGTATAAATGCGATCAATGCGGACGCAGCTATGCGGCCTTCGATCATCTACGTCGCCACAAGCAGACGAACACCGGGGAGCGGCCGAATGCGTGTTATTTGTGCGACAAGGCATACTGTGATTCTTACTCGTTGCGGCAACATAAAATCAGTCATTCGGGCGAAAAGCACTTCAAGTGCGACAAATGCATGAAGGCATTCCCAACCAAGAATCGCCTCAATAGCCATATGCGTGTCCATAATAAGGAGGCGCCCGTCACTGCCACCATCAGCAGCAGCGTCAGCGGCGGCGGCGGTGGCACAACCAATAGCTCAGCACAGTCCCAATCGCAATTCTCGCCGTCGCAGCAACAGCAGTCGGAACGGTTAACGACGGTCGCTAGACGTCGCACGGTGATGAGCGGAAGCACAATGCCTGATGTCAGTGATCAGCAGGTGTCCACACACACACCCACACACACACCCACACACACACACACACACACACACACACACACACACACACACACACACACACACACACACACATACACACACACACACACACACACAGATGAGAAGGCGGGCCAGCGGGTTAACCGCCGACTGGCTTTAAAAATCCAGTAAGCGTCTGCTACCCAGAGTTGGGTGGCATATAAGCGTGGCTATACAAGCGTAGCAACAGCATCCCACTAATGTGGGTGTGCCCCTGGCAGAAGGGCTAAAATGCAAGGATGGGAGAAATTTAACTACATGGAAGTCGTTAAAAGTATAGAAATTACGGTGCAGGGAGTAGGAAACCCAGTGCCGGCGGTTGTGAGGGTGAGCAAGCGGCCCCCGGCCGTCGAGATCCAGCGACCAGCGGCAGGGTACTAGCCAAAATGCAGAGTAGGATCATCCTACTGATGACGGCTTTCGAGACACAAAGACACGTCACGAAAGGATCGAAGGACGCAATAGCAGAGCTCGACGCACTTAATAAAAGAGCACTAGCGCTGCAGGAGTGAAAGGCGAAAGACGCCGCTCCCAAGAGTACTGGTACCCAAACGGAGGGGCACCAAAAGCGAAAATCGACTGCCAATACCAAGGAAGCCCCAAGGACCAAGGTAATCCCAAGGACCAAGGGAATCCTTATCGAAAGCAGTGGGCAGGAGGCCGATGGGAAGAGGGGAAAAAGGCTCCTAGGGCAGCCAAATATGCAGATGTGCTGAAGAAGCCAACCCCGGAAAACTCAACCCATAGCGTCAAGGAGTGGGAAAAGTAAGGCCTAAACGATTGCGCAAGAAACCGGAGGCACTTATACTAAAAAGACAGGAGAGATGTCGTACGTGGACATCCTTCGAAAAATGAAGGAGGATCCGAACCTGAAAGAGGTGGGTAAGCTCGTCCGCAAAATCAGGAGGACTCAAAAAGGAGAATTAATATTAGAAAAGGAGGGAAAAACGCTGGAGACCGGAACATCAAAGAAGCGATAGAGAACTCCCTCAGCAATATTGCCACCGTGCGCTCAGGATCACAAAGAACGGCCCTGAAGTGCACTGGAATGGACGAGGCAACGAATGCTGAAGATCTTGCTCAAAGCATGATGACCCAATTTAGGGAATCGGGAGACCGGAAGTGCAAAGCCTTCGAATGATGAGAGATGGAACACAGATAGCGACCGTTATGCTAGATGTCAGTGATGCTATCATGGTGCTCAAAAAAGGGACACTAACGGTGGGATGGTCACGGTGCCGCATTACTCAGGATGTACAACCGAAGAGATGTTACAGATGCCTAGGGTACGGGCACCAAGCCAGCAACTGTAAGAATGCTGACCGATCAGACTGTTGTCTAAGATGTGGAGGCAGAGGACACAAAGCCAAAGGATGCGTAGAGAAGCCTTCCTGCTTAATATGTAAAGAGGATATGGACAGAAACCACGCTACGGGCAGTTCTGGATGTCCAACTTATAGGAAGGCCAAACAACAAGCAGGAGCTAGCAAACAGCACAATGCAGGAATACATTAATGTTGCCCAGCTTAATGTTAAACACTGCGGGGCCGCCCAGAGCCTCTTACAACAGACAGCAGTGGAACGGAAAATTGACTTGTTCCTACTGATCGAACCCTACATCCCAAGTGGAGGGAACGCTGACATAGATACAATATTCGACGAGACAGGCAAGTCGGCAATAAAGTGCTGCGCGGGATTTCAAGTGCAAGAAAGACAAAACCCCCTACGCGGTTTTGCCTATGGCAAAGTTAAAGGAGTACACTTCTACAGCTGCTATGCCCCTCCCAGTGACAGCCTGCAACAATTTGAGGGGATGTTAGAGGCGCTGGTGGAACACGTAAGAGGCCGTGGCCTTGTCGTAATAGCGGGAGGCTTCAATGCCTGGGCGTTAGAGTGGGGTAGCACAGCATCAAACCGTAGAGGTAGAGCACTAGTGGACGCGATGTACATGCTGGACCTGGTTTTGTTGAACGACGGACTCAGGCCGACTTTTGACAATGACATATCATCCTATATCGACGTTACCTTTGTTAGCAGATCTATAGCAGCGAATGCCAAATGGGAGGTCCTGGACGACGTCACGCTGAGTGACCATGCGCTAATTACCTTTAAGGTTCAATTAACGAGTGGGACGAATAGACTGAGGAGGAGGCAAATGGGTCGTGCTTGGGACACGAAAAGAATTGATACTGCAATGCTTAAATACATTATTAACGATATGGGAGTCCAGTAGGCCAAGCGGAAACTATGGTGGTGAATCTGAACTTGCTACTGGAAAAACATGTGATGCAACAATACCGCCAAGGAAAACAGCCCCAAGAATAAGCCCCGGTATACTGGTGGTGTGACACACTGGGAAATATAAGGGCAGAACGCCACTCAGCGAGAAGAAGGGCGCAGCGGGCGAGAGGGCGTGACAACCATCCACAGCTGATCGAGCAGTACAAACCAGCCCGAGCTGCACTACAAAAGAAATAGCAAAAGCTAAGGCAGGAGCGTTTAAGGAGCTACTCACAAGCATAGACGAGGACCCATGGGGAATGGCGTACAAGATAGTCTATAAAAGGATCAAAGCAACAGGAGGGAAAGGACAATTAGGGCCAGAAATTATGGCCAGAATTGTCGAGGAGTTATTCCCGAAGCAAACCACCCTCTGGCAACCAGCACAGATAATGACTGGTGAGCAGTTCCCGAGGATAACACCGGAGGAAGTAATCTCGGCCGCTAAGAGGATCAAGCCCTCCAAGGCCCCTGGACTGGACGGAATACCAGGAGGGGTGATTAAAGCCATAGCTGAGGCCAAGCCCAAGATCTTTTGCAATACATTTCAACAATGCATTGCTGAGGGAATGTTCCTACACGCTGGAAGAACCAAAGACTAGTACTCATTCCGAAAGGGAAAGGAGCCTCGACCAATACTGCTGGCGGATATCGCCCTCTGTGCTTACTGGACCATAGTGGGGAAGCTTTTGAACGCATCCTGTACTGCCGCTTGGAAACGTACACAGAGGGACCACGCGGGCTTCCGGAGAGGGAGGAGTACCCTTGATGCACTGGAAGAGGTCCGTGAGATAGCCTCAAAGGCGTTAGCGGGAGAAAGATGGCTGGGAGGGGCCAAAAGTTCTGCGCTATAATTACTCTTGACGTTAAAAATGCCTTCAATACAGCAGCATGGGCCAGCATACTCAGTGGCATGACTAAGATCGGTATCCCTGAGTATCTAAAGGCGGTGATCGATAGTTATTTTTGAGACCGGGTACTTTGGTACGATACGGAAGACGGTCCCAAAAGCTACGAAGTTACAGCAGGCGTTCCTCAAGGGTCGGTACTTGGCCCGATCCTGTGGAACATAATGGGATAATTAAAATAACAAAACCAAGAGACACAGAGCTACACTGCTTCGCAGACGACGTGGCAATCACTGCAGTTGCAAAAACGCTCCCTGAATTGCAAACAAGCTGTAATGACACCATAAGGGCAGCTACAGGATGGCTTAAAAGCGTAGGCCTCAAAATTGCAGCACAAAAGACGGAGGTGGTACTGCTAAGCAGTAGGAAAGCGGTTGAGAAGCTGCAGATAACAGTAGACGGGGTCCACTTGGAGTCGGCAAACTCATTAAAATACCTGGGAGTCCTAAACGACCATAGCAGGAAAGCGGCTATGGCAACCACGGTTCTGGCTAGGCTAATGCCGAATACGGGTGGTCCCAAGATACCGGCTGGTATCAGTAGCGAAGGCGACACTGTTATACGCAGCTCCAATCTGGAAGAGCGTAACGGAGAGAGCATCCTATCTCAAAGAGGCACGAGCAGTATACCGGACAATGGCCCTAAGACTCATCAGAGGGTTCAGGACCAATACCGAAGATGCGGCACTTGTACTCGCTTGCATTCCGCCCATCGATTTGGAGATCAAGGCTCTGGCGGCAATGCGCGAAGGGGTCAGTAGAACTAGCGCCAATGAACGACTGCTGGTGGACTGGCAGACCAGATGGCATGATTCACAAAAGGGACGCTGGACACAACATCTAATCCCGGACGTCGCAGCCTGGATTAGATGTAAGCATAAGGAACTGGACTACAACCTAGTACAGTTTCTTACGAACCACGGCTGCTTCCGTGGATATCTAGCGAGATTCAAACACGTCGATACCCCCAATGCGTGTACTGCGAGGACGAGGTGGAGACTGCAGAATACGTACTCTGCAATTGCCACAGATTCTCAGACGAGCGAGAGGAACTGACTAGAATGACAGGCTCCCAAATGAGACCGAGGGAACTGATTAAGACTATGATGGCGGATACAGACTCCTGGAAGGCGGGCCAAGCCACTATTATTAAGATAATGAGACGAGTCCGTGTCGACGAGATGACAAACCGAGGAGGCAGACAATAAAAATGCGCCTGATGCCCGTGAGGTCGGCGGGAAAGAATGCCACCCCAGCCCAGTCAGCTTGTCGTAAAAGGCGACTAAAGACAACCGAGGAACCCCAAACAACGTTGCAATAGAAGGAGTGCATAGGAGCACTTATCCTGCTCACCGAAGTACTACCATTATTGATACGTCCCGGTGTGCCGACACAGAGGAGCAGGCGGAGGTTTTTAGTGCGTAAGAATCGCACATACCCTTCTACTGGAGTAGAAGGGATCTTTCAGAGGATTTTCCTACCGTGGTGGATACCAAAAAAAAACACACACACACACACAGCCCTATATGCTGCTCCTATCTGGGCAGACGCCGTTCTCAAAAGCTCGTACATCGGCGGCTTGGCGTCAACCTTCGGCTGAGCGCCATCAGAGTCATAAGCGGTTTCAGGACCGTTTCCGACGAGGCTGCACATGTCATTGCCGGCATACCCCCTTCGAGGAAATGGTCAGGGGAGAGGGTAAGCGTTTTCCGGCAGCTCCAGACTGGCTCCTTACCCAACGCCGAGAAAAGAACCATTAAACAAAGAGCACATAGGGAATGCCTCGAAAAGTGGCAGACCCGGTGGAACGAGACGTCCAAAGGGCGGTGGACTCACCGGCTTATCCCTCTCATTAAGGAATGGACGACAAGGAGTCACGGCCAGTTGAACTTTCACTTGACCCAGGTCATCAGTGGCCACGGCTGCTTCAGGAGCTACTTGTTCCGGTTCGGACATGACACAGCCGAAGAGTGCCCCGCCTGTTTCCCGACTGCGGTGGAGGATGCCGAGCACGTAAATTTTCAGTGCGTTAGATACGCAACCCTAAGACAAGAGCTGGCAGATGCAATTGGTGAAAGATTAACTGTGTCGACGCTGGTTCCGCTGATGCTGGTATCGTCCACTAACTGGACACTGATCAGCCAATTTGTGGCAGCGGTCATGAACGAGCCAAGGAGGGCCGAGAAGGCAAGACAAAGACCGAGGGAGTAAGTGGCGCCTTGTGAAGCATTGCTTCGCGGCCGTCCCACAAGAGCCAGGCTCCGCTAACTCTGATTTTCTTCCTTTTCTCTAGGTATAATTTTCTTTAACTCCACTCTGTAAACTTTTTCTAGTCTACTACTAATAATCCACTACTAATATAAAAAAACACACACACACACATACACATACACACACACACACACACACACACACACACACACACACACACACACACACACACAGAGAGAGTTGAATTTTCCGCAAGCCGGTCGCGTTTTGGAGACGCTCCTTTAGATCGCTCGGGAAATCACCAAAATAAGTCGAAAAACCTAAAACAAAGTGACTGCGAGTTAGCTCGAGCAGTGTTCAACCCTTGTATACTCACGGTCGGTCGGGGCACCTGCTGCTGGACGTCGTAGGCAGCCGCGTTACCAAGAGACGCATTGGCAGAGTTGACGGCTGCGAGGGAAATTGTTGTTGGTTCCAGAACAATTGGCCACAACTACTGGTAAACAATAGCAACTGCACTCCCTCAATCAGCTGACGACGAGGGCTGCACTACCATCAGCTGCTCAGCCAGACTGGGCGCCGTGGCGTTGCCAGTCGGCCAAACAGAAGCACAGCGCAAAGCTTAAAAGCACAGCGCAAAGCTCAAAAGTGCAAAAATATCTGCATACTTTCAGGAGCTGCTAATTAATATACGCATTAAGCTCCGCTGAAAGAGTGCAGCTGCAGTGGCGCAGTGCATAGAGGCGCGGACTATTCAGCGATCCACGGTTCGAATCCACCAAGATCGGAAAAGTCCAACACTTAATTTATTAAGTGGTCTGGCCGAAAAGAGTGGGTCGGCGATGCAGCGCACACCACCACCACCACCACCAGCAGCAGCTAACAGGCCCAAG
>NW_026869626.1:0-55707 GCF_023558535.2 Drosophila nasuta | reverse complement strand
AGACACTTTAGTATGAATCACGCTGGACTTTGCCAAGTTAAAGCCGATCAGACGCTTTGCCATAAAAACAATGGCTCCGACTCCATAATTTTTTTTTTTGGGGTAGGGAAGAAAATGACTACACACCACCATAGCGACGTCTCAGGCTATGGCTGTGCGGGGATCGCATATGCATGCTGACCCGCTAAAAACTCCCCTTTCTCTGTTTCAGGGCGGAATTTCCCAGCCTGGAACCGCATTGAACATAACTTCAGGCTGGGCGCTCTGGTGTTCTAGCTCATCGGTTCCCTGCGTCCAGGCGACTCTTTTGGTCGGAGGATTCTTGGACGTGTCTCGTTATTTGTTTCCAGTTTTGCTCGTTACTTACGAGCAGTTTGGAACGTTTTGTGGTCTTCGATCTGCGATTCAAGCAGCTCTCTTTCTGTTTGCCACTGAGTGCGTGAGAAAAAGTATGTTCTGCGTCATCTATATCGGCATCGCCATACACGCAGCTTGGCTGTTGGCGTACCTCTTTGGTGCAGGTACTTTCCGAAGTATCCGTGCCCAAAAGCAGCTGTGTCAAATAGTAGTTTACTTCTCCGAAGTCACGGTTGCTCCATATTTTTACGTCAGGTATTTGTTTGGCAGTCCACCTACCGGTTGCTTCGTTTGTCCAGCGATCTTGCCACTGTTGCATAGTTTCCTCCTGGGGTCGGTGTCAGATTCTTGGTTATTTTGGCGCTTTAGCCAGGTGGCAAACCGTTGGTGCTCGGCAGGAGGCCGGGGTGGATGATGTGAGGATACACATCGTGCCGAGCACCATGGACACCATCGATGGTTGGAACTAGCGTTCGTCGGCGAGCGTAATGCTGCGGAGCTGCTCCAAGTTTTCGCCATCGACGGGTCGGGGGGGTGCGGCAGAAATTGAGAGTCCACCTGCAGCAGCACCTTCGACGGAACTCGGATGTCCGCAAGCGGATGATCGCCGTGCAGACGCCCTCCGTACCAACGCGGGTGACGGATAGCCGGTAGGCCGTTGCCAATGATGCGCTGATACGGCTGGTCGCCGCGCACGGGTCGATCAGCGCTCGCATCTCGAATGTCTTACATCCGGTGTCGATTAGAATGTTGGCCGTTGGAAGAATGCTCACAGCCTTGTCCTGCAGCAAGGATGAGAGCGGTCGGAAAAAGCCCCTCGGGCGTAGGTGAGGCCGGTCGCTGGGGAGACGGCGAGCGGAACGTGACCGTGCTGGAGTTCGGGAACGTGACCGTGCTGGGCTTCGCGAACGTGTCCGTGGTGTGGTTCGCAAACGTGGCCGTGGTGGGGTTCGCGAACGTGGCCGTGTTGGGGTTCGGGATCGTGGCCGGCGGGGTTCGGGACCGGGTGGAGCTCGGTAGGTCATCGCCCCGTCGCTGACGATTGGGGCGAACGCTGCATGCCGCCGAAGTGCAGCAGCGTGTGGTGGTCCCCCGACACACCCTGCACCAGACAGTTAGAGCAGTACTTGTTGATGAGTACTGCCCCAAAACCTTTCTCCGCTGTCAGCCTCAGGAATCGCTGACACTTCCGGGTGGGTGGATTCCACGGCACACGCGACACCGGAACGAGTTGGTGCCAGCGGGGCGGTCCTGGTGGGTGGATGTATGTGATGGCATCCTACATGAATGAAACAAGGAGAAAAACAAATGATTATTGTAGTAGCCTCTTTGTATTTCAATGGCACACGGAACAGGACACCATAGGACAGTACAGGACGCCGTGAGCAATCTACCTGGACCTTGGCATCGGTGCCTGACACGTCGTCAGCACCCGTCCGAGGCGCCACTCGTTCGAGGGGAGGTTGTTTCTTTTGACGACCATGTCACCGATCCGAAGGTTCCGTGTAGGGGATTGCCATTTCGGCCGTTTGTGCAGCTCCTTAGGTACTCATCTTTCCAACGGAAACAAAATTGTTGGTGAAGAGCCTTCAGTCGCTTCCATCGATTGAGGATGGAGGTGGCCGGTTTTAATTGGTGGTTCCAACACCGAAATAAGAGGGCCACCTAGAGGAAATGGCCAGGAGTGAGCGCTAGTAAGTCCGAAGGATCCTCGGACATAGGGTCGGCCTCAATTCAGGCAGGCTTCGATCTTAGCGAGAAGAGTGGACAACTCTTCGAACGTATATTTCGAGGTGGATGTCGCCTTGTAAAAGAGTGCCTTAAAACTCTTTACGCCGGCTTCCCATAATCCACCCATATGGGGCGCCCGGCGGGTTGAAGTGCCAGGATAGGCTCTTGTGGGCGTGTTGTGCGATGATGCACTCCCTCGTCGCTTCCAAGAAGTCGTTGGAGATCACCTTGTCAGCTCCAACGAAGGTTTTCCCGTTGTCCGAGTACATCTGGTTGGACCCCGCGCCGTGCGATGAAACGGGAGAATGCGGCCAGGAATTTCTCCGTTGATGGTGGATTTGACGAGGACCTTCAATTTGGAATCCAGAATCTGGAGCGGATCAGCCCATGACGACTTGGTTACCCCATGTAGTCGTGCAAAGGACGAGGAATACGAGAGGATGATTGGATGACTCTCATCATAACGCAGCGAGTGGGACGCCCTCAGACGCCCACAGGCCCGTAGAATCCCCTTGCCATCGAGGAAAGGGTTCAAGTTTCGGATTGAACTTGGGAAGGAACCTGCTGCTTGACTGCAGACAGTGGTATTCTTGTTGAAAAGTTTGTCGTTGAGCCATGACGATTAGCCGCTCTTGATCCGTGACAGCTCATCCGCTTGGACCACGGTAGAGCTTGGAACTGCCAACTTCCGACTTCTATCTATGAATCTGAGAACATAGGCAGACGTGCGCAGTGCCCCAAACTCAGAGAACTTATTCAGGAAGTCAGGAGTAGGAGGTAACTTAGCGACGTTGCACTTAATCCGCTGCTCCAGCCGAGTCTCAAGGGACTTGAGATGTGGCAGATCTGCCGGATTGTGCTCGGATCGCACATGCGACCAGTTCTTGGCGCCGCCCCGCCCTTCTGACGCATCACAGAATCCGTGGTACTGGAGCTTCACTTTGTCTGGAATTGGACCCATCTTGGAATCCGGATCCTTCCCAGAACAGGATAGCTCTGGAGGTACTCCTTCCATTGGAGTAAAAGATCTGTGGGTAAATGCTCTTGCCATTCGAGCGTTCTCAGCCAGATCTCCTGCATGAAGATCTTGGCTCTGATAACGAAAGGGGCCAGCCATCCGGCTGGGTCGAAAAGCGATTTGCGAAAGCACTTCCCTCTTCGTGTAGGAGTCCTGATGGGCAACTTCCGGTGGCATGAAGAAGAACTCATCGTCGTGAGCTTGGCACCTGATGCCCAGAGTTTTCGCCGTACTGGAGTCTTCGAGTTCGAGGAAATCTTTCGAAGTAGATGGTCCTTTGGAATGTCCTTCAGCACGCTCTTATGGTTCGACGTCCACTTCCTCAGCGGGAAGCCAGCGCTGTTGAGGGCTGCACACACTTCCGCAATGGTCCGGATGGCCTCTTCTGTCGTGTGTGTCCCCGCCAGGACGTCGTCCACGTACATGTTGTTGGAAATGACTCGGCTTGCGAGAGAATACTCCAAACGTATGTCATCAGCAAGTTGCTGGAGGACTCGTAGAGCCAGGAAAGGCGCACAGTTGACACCGAATGTCACTGTGTTCAACTCGAAGTCACGGATCTCACCGTACGACGTACGGAAGAGAATTCCTTGGAACGGTGTGTGCTTCGAGTCCATGAGGATTTGGCGATACATCTTCGTTATGTCCGCATTGAACACATATCGATAGTATCGCCATCTGACGATCTGCAACGTGAGATCCGATTGGAGAATGGGCCCTGAATGAAGGATATCATTCAGACTCTTGCCATTTGAGGATGGACAAGATGCGTTGAAAACGACCCGCACCTTCGTTGTGGTGCTATCTGGTTTGAACACGGCGTGGTGAGGCAGGTAGAAATTAGGAGTCGTCACAATCGCCTGAGGCGATATGGGTGTCATATGACCCAAGTCCACGTACTCCTGGAGAACGGCATTGTACTGTTCCTTTAGAGAATCGTTTCTTGACAAACGATTCTCGTTCTTGAGGAATTGAGCCAGCGCTATAGATCTGGAATGACCCAGTTCAATGCCATCGGTCTTCCGGAATGGAAGAGCCACCCGATATCTGCCACATTTGCTACGAGAAGTAGTCTTAACGAACTTTTCTTCGCAAACGAAGTCTGACTCCTTTATCAGCTTCGCTGGAATATCCTCCACCTCCCAAAATTTGGAAAGTAGGCTGTCGACCTGTTCGTCTGCTTGAGGGCGACTCTTGTCGAAAACGCAGAAACAGTTGTCGACACATTCTGGGAGACGGGGCCGAAGAATCCGGCCAAACACGGTTTCCTGCCCAAGGAGTGAGCCACAAATGTTTGGCCGATAGCCGCTCAGGATGACCGACGGAAGGATATCCGCGTCAATTAGAATATCAATCTGAGCGCTCTTGTAGAAGTGTGGATCTGCCAGTTTTATCGCTGGTAGATCCCTTAGGAAAGTTCGCGGCATATCGAAGGACGGCAGTTTGCCTGCCAACTGTGGAATTACGAATGCCGAAGTCTCGGTATGGAGCCTCGGCTTCGTCGGAGAACCAATGCTGAAGTGACATAACTTCTGCGATTGGGACGCAACTGCGTGATTTAACCCGGATACCTGGGCTCGCACGGACTTGGAAAGGCAACTTAATGCGTTGGAACAGACGCTCAGAAATGAAGGTCGCTTCGGACCCGGAATCAATTAGCGCACGTGCGGTGTATGAAGTGCCCAAGTGGCATACGTTGATGACCGCCGTGCCGAGAAGGACATTCTGAGCATTATTGGCAAAGAAATTGTGCACATTTGTTGCCGTTGGATTTGGAGTGGACTGTATATTGGAAGATGAGGAGGCACCATTGTGGGCACTGTCGCCCCGATGGAGAAGAGTGTTGTGCCGCCCTTTGCATGTAAAACAATTGTGCGCACTCGTACACTCTCGGAGTTGGTGACCTCTTCCGAAACAGTTTAAACAGAGACTTTTCTGTTTGATGTATGTCATTCTCTCGTTGACCGACATTTGCAAAAAACACGGACACACCCGGACAGGGTAATTCTCCTTTGAGCACAAGTCACACGATTTGCCTTTCGAGTGACTCGGGCCTCAAAAGAGTTGACCCGCTTGGAATTCACGTCTTCAAGCGCTCATTGGGGAACGTGATCATATCCTGCCATGCGGGAATTCTCGCTTTGTCCACCAAAGATTGCTCGAAGCTAGCGTTCCTTCTGGGAAACGCCTTAGCAACGCATGAGTTAGCTTCTACAGCCTCCTGCTATCTTGGCGTCACTAATCTGGTGACTCAATTGCAAATATCTGGGCGCTTGGTGGCAACTTCCTTTTGCAAAGTTGTTGCCACGCCTTTTTGGCGAGGGCTTCTGCAGTTGCAGATCAGTTGGTGTGTGCTGTACTGTGGCCGTCGCCGAAAATCAAAAATAGTTTATTGTTGGTGGGAGCAAAAAGAAGGCTGCTGCTGCGGAAATTAGACACGTCTGTTTCGTTTGATGTTTGCGAAAGAAGAGCGACAATTTATTGTTTACCGGTTATTCCGACACTAGTAGTTACAGGAAAACAAAGATGAGCGAAAGCTTATAACTAAACTGTAACAATGAGCAAAGAAGCGTAAGATTGAGACTAAAATGTAACTGCTCAGTTAGGCTGAGCAGGCTTACAGTGGGACAAGGCGCTTGATTTAACACCGGCCACCTTGGAATACCCGACGTGGGATTTCAAAATACTGGCAATCGTGCTAATTTGTGGATTGGGCGCTTGAGTGTGCCAGTGCCCGTTCTAATTTCGGCCACCCGTATTTGGCCGTCTGTTCCTCGGGTTACGCCTGCGACCCTTCCAGTTATCCACTGCTGAGGTGGCGTGTTGTCCTCGTGAACCAGGACGAGGCATCCGACCTCAAAACCGGGCTGTGGAGACTTCCATTTGGTGCGGATTTGAGGTTGTGGATGTAGTCCTTCGACTACGCGAGCCAAAACCGCTGTCGGAGCGTAGATAACTTTTGCCACCTTCGCAAATACGTCAGCTCTTTATTGGGCCTGTCTGGCACGAATCCATGCGGCAGCGAACGTATGGCGTGCCCGATTAGAAGGTGGCGCGGCGTTAGAGCCTTGCCATCGTTGGGATCGGGCTGAGTGAGAGATCGCAAGTTGAGAATGGCCTCGACATCTGCCAGATGAGCTCTGACCTCGCTTTCCGCCAGTGACGCATTGGCCATTGCCGGACCAGGAGATGCTTTGCGGATTTCACCGCGGCCTCCCACAGCCCTCCGAAATGTGGGGCTCGAAGAGGGATGAAGTGCTATTCCAATTGCAGTTTCTCCTGCTGCTTCGAGAACTTCATCTGCAGCTCCTTGAGTGTTTGTCCCGTCCGAATACATCCGAAGTGGAACGCCACGCCTTACGATGAAGCTTTTAGGGACAAGTCAGCAACTAGTTCTAGATGAACAGTCTTTGATGCAAAACACACAAATACTGCTAAATACATTTTTAAGGAGGCCGTCCCCGAACGCGCAAAGGAAATATTTATGGGTCCGCAAAATCAACGCCACAAATGTGAAATGGACGTGTAGCAATCAAGCGGTCAGTTGGTAACTGGCCCATTGCTAGTTCCATTAGTTTCAGCTTGCACCGAAAACAAAGAATGCAACCACGAACTATTTGTGTGCATTCTTCTTCTTGGCATCGTAGAAAATGGGTGCATTTAATAGACTGCTACCTACGCGGATCAACGAAAGAGATTTTCCTGGCTCAGAGATTTTCTAAATAAATGGAGCGAGAGATTTGACATTTGGTTGAACTAATTTATTTGCTTTTAGTTTTATAAATTCCAAGTTGAATTCGGACCGCTGAACCAATTCAAATTTTTTATGAAGAAAAGTGAGCCAGTATAGATGACAGAAAATCAGGGTTGGTAGTTAAACAAACCTGTGCTGATTTTTGTTTCACTATTTTGAAATCTGTTGACAATGAAAAATGAGGATTCTTAGGCCACTCACACTGCTATTCCATTAAAAATAGTGGGCCTTCTAACCAAATCGAGTCGACTAACTCACCGATGTCACAACCACGAGAACAAATATCGGCAGGGTTTGACGCAGAAGGCACATGTCTCCATGCAACATCTTGTGTGAGGTCTTGTATACTGGATACACGATTTGCTACGAATGTTGCTGGCGAAGAAGGCGACATTCTAATCCAATGCAAAGTGATTTCTGAATCTGTCCAAAAATGCACACTCTCGATTCAACATTTGCCAGGCATTGGCTTGACCAGTAAATACGCTGCATACAACTTGGGATCGACTTGGTTTTAATGGCGCAACTTTTGCTTTTGATGTAAGTAATTTACATTTCACTTTTCCATTTTCATTAAACAGCAGCCATAAGCGCGTGGCTGGAGGCGTCTGCAAATCCATGAATTTGGATATTGGCTTTAATGGAGTTGGTGTATCGTGGAATGGATACTTTATCAAGGTTTAGTAGATTTTCTTTAAATCTCTCCATCTCGTATGAATAGTTTTTTATCTAGTTTTCTCACAAATCTAATTCTCATGCAAGGAAGTTAATTAGGGTCACCTGTCATTAATGTCAATTTAGGGTAATAAAATGCAATTTAATTAGGTCACCTGTGGAAATGACAAGTGTGAGGTAATAAAGATGCAATTTAATTAGGGTTAGCTGTGGAAATGACAAGTGTGGGATTTGTTTTACGAATCGTACGCGACCCGAGACAGGGGCGATGAAAGGATCGGGATCGGGGTCGGGGCGTTTCGTCACACAAATCCGTTATCGATCCTTCGGAGTCGGGGTCGGGGTCGAGGTCGCTTGACCCGAGACGCCCTCGGAGTCGGGGTCGAGGTCGCTTGTCCCGAGACGACCTCGGGGTCGGGGGTCGCACTCGGGCTCGCACTCGGGGTCGCACTCGTGGTCGATTCGTAGATCGAGGACGTAAACGTGTGACACACACGTGCTACGATACACTCTTATCAGCGCTGTACCCAAAACGATCGAACACGTGAACGTTCACCTCGAAAACGTACTCGGAGTCGGGGTCGAGGTCGCGTGTCCCGAGACGGGATGGTGAGGGGATCGGGGTCGGGGTCGCAGTCGAAATACGATTCGTAGAGCGTACTCGAAAACGTGAGACGAAGACGTCCCACGAAAACGTGATACGCTCTTATCATTAACGAACGTAGCGTACGAACGTGCGAACACCCACGCTACATCCAAGACGATCGAACGTCTAACATGAATCAACGTTACGAAACGTGATGAAATATGTTCGGAATCTCAACGCTACCTGTAAAACGAACGAAGTCGTGACGCCCACTTGTCTCGTCAATTCGAATGTATTCGAAATCGGAGCGGAGGAAAGAAGACGTGATGAACGTAAAAAGGATGGGAACGTGGTGTAATTCAGACGAGAGTATATCGTCATTTCCAAGACACTTGAAGATAAAATAGAAAATCTGAAAGAAAACCCAATAATGCTGTAAAAATTCCATTTCCTTAAAGATAAACTATTCTTCTTTTTCATGTTCTGTATGTAACATAATTTTATTTCCAAATACATTGCTTAAAATCGATTCTCTAAATTAACATACATTTTTGTAATTTTTTTTAATTTTTGTGAGCGAACAGTATAGAAATGACAGGCACACGTATCGACTCCATCCTCCACATCGTTATGAGCCCAACAGCAGGATGTGAAATGTTGTCCATGAACATTAGAAACCAATGGTCCATCACATATTCTATTATTAAAATATTTCAATGATTCTGATAAATATTCCATGTGTTCAGGAAAAATTTTATCCTTAAACATTTTCATAAAATTATTTATTCCAGTTATAAGTTGTTATATCGAAATATGAGTTGTGGAGTTGGTTTTGTTTTCAGTCAATATCATTTTTAAATTTCTTTCGATCCGTTGTCGTCTACTCGTAATGATTTCCAAAAGGTGAATGAAGAAATATTTTGAGAAATCATTATACAATACGTTGAACTAATACGGTCAGCGGGGTATATTCAACTAGACGATCGTGAATGAGAGGCAATATACCTTTGTATTCAACTCACTTGGTACTCTTAGTTCAGTTGAAATTTTAACAGCAATTGGCCCTGATTTGACCGCCTCGTTTTGATTTGAAAGATCAACAACAACAACAATAGGAGCCTTTGACTTGAAGTCTAGTGGTGATAAAAGTGGACGAGGCTCCCGGTTGTAGTAACTCTCTTGGAATTTCACGTACATATCATACAAGGCAGCAAGCCGATTTGAATTGAATTTTACATTTAAATCTTCATATGGGTAGACTTCA
Source organism: Drosophila nasuta (assembly GCF_023558535.2). NCBI lineage: Eukaryota > Metazoa > Arthropoda > Insecta > Diptera > Drosophilidae > Drosophila > Drosophila nasuta. The sequence continues at coordinate 46,322 of NW_026869626.1, read as the reverse complement.
GAATTTAAATACACTTTTGCATTTCTCAAATTGTTTGTAATTAGATTACCATTTAATGTAAACGCAATGACTGCAAACCGTGGACGTTCTCTATTTGCAGCTAGCTTAACGTTCCATCCATGATGAGTCCCCTGTACCAACGAGGGATTTATATAACAATCCCAGCTGCGGAATGAAAGTGGAAGTGTAGCTCCACTTTTGACTACATTGAACATTTTAATTTTAGTAGTATCGCTTGGAACAATGTGGGGTACTTTCCAACTAATGCTCTGTATAGCAATTTTATATTCAACACCTCCGACTGTTTTTCAAACACACCCAAAACTGTCGTCGCATGCAGACGATGTATTTATTGGGCTCCGGGAAAATATTCAATAAAATCACATAAGTACAGTGACTGGTTTAAAAAAATCTACAATAACGCGAAAAGACGCTCTTTGCGATGAAATCGCTAATGTTTATATTGATTGATTAATTAATTAATATAAATCATAACAATTAAAACTCTAACTAATCAATCTCGATTACAATGAGTCAAAACGACATTCGTGCACAACGTCACCGTGAGCAAGACGAGAGACGGCTCTCACAACAAAGAATCAACGCGTACTTCTCTTTTAAAGCGACCGAAAATAATGCAAGCTCTGATCAAGTGCGGTCAATTACCCCCAACTCGACTGACCTCTTAAACGTAGGGAGCAATAGAGCGCGCTCATGCTCTCCCTCGCTTCCATCGATGTCTCTGCAGCCTAAGAGCGCAGTAACCAGCACCGCCATTTCGCTGACAACGTCAACCGTAACAACAACAACAACCGCAACTGTATCGACAACGCGTTTAACGACATCAACAGCTAGCAGCGCAAATATTACTACGTCTGTCGCTGCGCTGCCCGAAAAACAAAACAAAAACAATGAACATATTAAGCCGGCTGTGCAGACTAGTATGGATCGCTACATTCAAATTAAAAGGAAGATGAGCCCTCTAAATTCTCAACGGAAAATAACCCGTGGCAATGCTAGCCTAGCTGCAATAGAAACGGACATGAACTCGAACCGATTCAAAATCTTGGCAGACGCCTATGAGGTTGAGACGGCCGAATCTACTGAAGTCGAGAAAAGGAAGCCAAAGCCTCCGCCTATTTATATACGAGAAAAAGTTACAATGTTCTCGTCAACAAATTTATTGAGCTTATTGGCAAGGATAACTTCCACATAATACCCCTTGACATACAAGGTCATACTGCAAACTGCGACCGGTGTGTGTAGTTTGTGGAGAGCTTCATGACTCCGCACACTGCCCAGCGAGCAAAGATGACAACAACTCGAAAAGTGCGGCAACTGCGGTGGCAATCACACTGCTAACTATAGAGGTTGCCCAGTTTATAAGGATCTGAAAAGCCGCATCCACCAGAAAGGAATTACCGCCCGCACCCAAAATAAAACATTGCAAGTCTCCAGATCAAACCCTGAAGTCTTCTTCTCGACTGCAGCCAGATCCTCACTAGGACCTATTAACTCTGAAAAAGTGTGACATACGCAAGCGCTTTAAAATCAGGACCGGCTACCCCTGCCCCAAAAGTTCATTTCTGCAATCAGCATACTAAGAACCGAACATGGCTCAGCAGCATCAATCGCCGGTGCAGTCAAATAGCAACTTCGAAGCTATGATATTCAGCTTACAACAAAGCCTAACAGAATTTATGTCATTTATGCGCACAACTATGCAAGATTTAATGCGAAACCAAAATCTACTGATTCAAATGCTGGTTACACAACAATCCAAATAATGACTCCCCTACGGATCTCTACGTGGAACGCTAACGGCGTTTCGCAGCATAAACTTGAGTTAGCTCAATTCCTACTGGACAATCAAATCGACTTAATGCTGCTTTCAGAAACAAACCTTACAAATAAATAAAACTTTCAACTACGAGGATATACTTTCTACGGAACAAATCATCCAGACGGCAAAGCACATGGTGGGACTGGAATTCTAATCAGAAGCCGTATTAAGCATTACTATCATAACAAATTTGCTAAAACTACCTACAGGCCACATCTATAAATATAAAATTAAATACTGGCAACCAACTTACACTAGCCGCCGTATACTGCCCCCCTCGCTTCGCTATAGCTGAAGATGAGTTTATGCAGTTTTTCAACTCACTAGGAGACTACTTCATAGCAGCAGGAGACTACAATGCCAAGCACACACACTGGGGATCTCGCCTCGTGACTCCAAAAGGAAAACAGCTCTACAATGCCATTATCAACGCCAAGAACAAGCTCGACTATGTTTCTCCTGGCACACCTACATACTGGCCGGCAGACCCAAAGAAACTGCCCGATTTAATGGACTTTGCGATTACAAAAACATTCCAAAAATCTGATAAGCGCTGAATGCCTTTCGGATCTTTCATCTGATCACTCGCCTATACTGTTTATTCTACTCCGGCATCCAGGAACATTGGAACAATCATTAAAATTGACCTCACAGAAAACCAATTGGATTAAGTACAGAAAGTATATTAGCTCACACATTGAGCTAAGTCCCCATCTCAACAATGAATCCGACGTTGTAACGAATCACTAAGGAGGTATTCGTCTGGTGCTGGTGGAAGGTTTACTAGTGTGGCGTACGCGCTGGCTTCTCCGGGCTTTGCTCAGATAGCATGGGGTTCAAGGAAAGAGCCAACTAATAGGACGCACCACTTATAACAATAATACATTTAAAATTCGCGTACATAAGGGAAGACAGAAAAGAAGGAGTGTAATGGGAAGGTTACATTAAACAATAGTGAAAGAGAAGAGAAAGGGAAGGAGAGGAAGGTAGGTTAACAAAGAAGACGGAGCCACTCTCTCATGCAACACAGCTGTTATTGTGTGCAGACGCCCACCCTACCATGATCCTGCATTCATTGCCAAAAACTAAAAGTTGACAGGATCCCTAAAAGACAGTGGTTCGGCTAACCTACTCCTGCTTGGTTAGGCATGGTTCCAAATAAAAATAGGCAATTAAGCGGACATACTTAATTTATTAACATAAAAGAAAAGTGATTTGAATTTTAACATTACAAACGAAATGACAAGAAAAATAAATAAATAAATAAATTAACGGACAAGCATAGTAAGTGTGTATGAGGCAGAATTTATTAAATATGGACAAAAACGAAAAAATAAATAAATAAATACTAAAATAATTAACCTATAAATATAAAATATGTTCTAGCATAAATATAATATAAATAATTATTTTAGCATTTAAATGTTGATTAAATTAAGAGAAGGAAAAAATTAGCTAAAATGAACTAGTTTTGGTTCTTTTTAGAAATGCAATGTTAGACCATCACACCAAATATAGGCAAACACTATATGCAAGTAAAATGAAGATCAGCTGATGGCTGTCACTCAATGAAATGTTTTGCTATTGCCAGTCTCGCAAGGTCATTGACCGCTGGGACTGCAGACAGCTGTAGCAGCGCTATGGTCAGATGGACCACCAGCAAAAGGGAAGCTTTAGCTGTAGCTCATGTATTATTAATTAGTTAAAGTGAAACAGACTTACATACATTAGAGACTCCCACGCAGAAAGATCTTTCCTTGTGTTGGTGCCTGTCTGTGGTGTATCTGTGGGGAATAATAATAATTGCGAGCTTTTGCGCCTGCATGAAAGCTGACTGCTATGACCGGTAGCGTCGATCAAATCAAACATGCATACATACAAATGTATGCAGGTATGGTTTACAAGCTTTTCAGGCAATAATAAAAACATTAAATTTTATAACTAAATACAATTTTACAAAGATATTTTGCCTATAGGTGTTGCCTTACATGCCTTCTTAAATGATTGCCATTTCTATTTTATACAATAGTACAGTGGTACTTGTATTATGAAGGACCCAGAAAAGTTGTTGGTTCAACTTTCTCGCCACATCATATTACACTTACAACATTGATGGACTATAACTTATGGATGCATAGTTAAACAACATAACGTAAATTAACAATAATAAACAAACAAACAAAAAAATAAGCTGCCGTTCGCCTTCCTCCTGGGTGACGCAGATACTCGGCCTCGATGCCACCACAAGTGCGGAGCAAATAGCCAACGGAGATCGCAAGGCTGCCGGACGCAGGTGTTTTGCAGTAGAAACACCACCTGCTGGGAAGCAATTCTCCTGTGCTCAATGAGCGTCTGCAGCTAGCAACAGCTCATATGTTTGCATGGCCCAGACAGCTGATGTGTCCAGCACAGCTGCGACTTGGAGCTTTTGGTGGTTGGCCGTTAATCAAGCAGTTGTGTGTGTTGAAGTTTCATTTTAAATTAATTTAAAATTCTATCACTGGGCTATTATAATTTCCACACTGGGTTATTATAATTTACACACTGGGTTTTATATACATTATGACTGCGTCATTATATTCAGCTTTATACCGGGTGTTATATAAATTAATACTGGGTGCCGAATCTAAAAATAAATAGACAAACTAAACTTAGAACAACAAAAACTAAATATACGTATAACAAATATTTACCCTAATCTGGAAAACGGCACTTTGTTTATTTACGCCAGTTGGCAAATTCCTCTAGTGGACAAACAGCTATAAGTGGACGGCAAGGTGCACTTTTGTAAAAAAGGAAGATGACCAGATTAACGACTCAGTATAACAATTATACAATGAAGTATCTTTGTATACTCACAAGTACGTTTTAAGCATCTTACTACACCAACCACTTCACTGATGTACTTTTTTTTCTATTAAAGCACATGCACTTTTCCACTATTTTTTTTACTTAGGTTCTGCACATAAGCTGCTAACCATTTTTCTTCCAGCCAAAACCAACAACAAAAACCCTTTTTTCGGAAATTTGACAATTAATCCTACTCAAAAGGTAATCGCTTGTCTATTTTGGTCTGGACTTAACACGATCAGCTGATCTAGCAATTCATGCTTGCATGTATCGTAGTCCACCAATAGATGGCGCTATTTTTGGAGCTTTCAGTCTCATTTGTAAATAAAGCTCCGCTTCTCAGAACAAAACATGACAAGACATTGAGTACCATTCTCTCAGACTACAAATTATTTTATACAACTAAACAAATTAAATAATACAAATTAACTAGGACAATAAACATATAAATAAATAATATAATAAATAATAGGTATAATTATGTATGTGTGCAAAAAAAGAAGGAAAAAAATGTTTCATATATTTTGAGGCTTAGTCAATTTCAACTACGACAAGCGGCCTATTACACATCCCCTGGCAAAATCACACTTAGTCGTTGTAACGACAAAGTGGGATACCCGCTTGAGGTAGCTTAATTGCAATGATGCGAAGATAAGCGATTATTGCTTAAGGTCCTTCGCATAAAGTTTGCCAGTTCTGTTTGTTGCTCCGATGTCAACTCGAGTTGCTGCGAATTATCAAAGGCAATTGAGGCAATGCTGTCAGTGTCAGCCGGGTGCATCAAACATATTGGCAATAGCTTGAAATCTCTCCAAAACTCAATACCCAAATATACGTCTTTCGACAAAGTCGGTACGATATAAAATCGTTGTGGTTGTATCTTGCCTTTAAATTGGACAGGAACACTCAACTTCCCACAAATTCGCTGCCTATTTCCATCAGCAATTTTCACAGATGACAATAGTTGCGTATATTCGGTGTTGTTTGCTAGTATTTCCTCAGCTAACTTCCCACCAATGCAGTTAATAGTAGCGCCCGTGTCCATTAACCCAGTTATCGTTTTGCCTAGCATCTTGACTTGGGCATAAGGACGAGGATCACCAGTGATGTCTACTATTGACGCTAATACAGCTCTCTTTTCCTCCTTATTGCTTATTATGCAATTCCCTTCCGCTGTTTATTGCGAATACCTGAATTGCAAACATTCTCTACATCCAAACTAATAGATCTGGCCGGGTTTATTTGAATTTCCAAAACTATGTTGGATAAACTGTTATCTTCATTTACTCGGGGACTTGTTTGCGTGCACTTGTTAACGGTGCACGCACCTACAGGTTTGGTTGGAATTGCACACTTCGTGCAACTGGGTCGATAAGTGTCACGTTTACCACAACCGTAACAGAATACCAATCTTGGTATCGATGACCACTCTTCCCACAGTTCCAACATGAAAGTGTTAAAGCATCCACCTCCAGATTCTCTGGCTCTTCAACATCATCCTCTTCATCCATTGTGGCTTGAACCGTGACTTCACTTACATGCCGTCTCGGTAAACCTCTTGGAACGGCTGATGGCATTGAAATGGTTTTCAAAACCCTCTCGCGTACGAACAGTGTGACGCAACTGCTCAACGCTGAATATTGGCACATACAATAATCCGTGCTGAATATCAGAGAGCAAATTGGCTCGCAAGACTTCCAGTATGGACTGCTCACTCATTGGACTGTTCAAACGATCTACTAATGCCACAACGGCTTCGTAGAACTGATCGAACGATTCGTTGGCTTTCTGTTTTCGTTGCGAAATAGCTGTTCGAATCTCCATATCGGATCTACCATCCGTAGACTGATTTTTCAACGCTTTGCACAAATCTGCCCAGCGAACGTCTGTCGCGCTTTTGTGGTACCTCCAGAAAAACTCACTTCCTCTACCCTCAAACAAATTACTCGCATATCTTGCTAGTAACTCAAAGTCTCCGTCTAGAGTTTGTCGAGTCAATGATTCTACGCGATACAGGAAATCTTCTATCGACATTGACGAATGTCCAGAATATCTTAGTTTCCAATTAGCAATAATCTGACTAATCCTATCGGGTCGTAGACTGTTACTCAGTTGAGAACCCCGTGGCGAAGAGTTGGCAGCAACTTGCGGCGCTCTTGGATTTACCAACGGATTCGTATCTAGCCGATTTGGTAATCCAAACAGCTCCTCAAAACTTTGATGTTGTGGACTTGGTGGAGAAGGTCTAGGAATAGAATGAATTGGTTTAGAATTGACAACTAGCTGTTGCTGAACTAATCTCTGAAAACCATTTTCCATCACCTGCGATAGTATCTGTGTCTGCTGCACTAATGCTGCTGATATCGCAGCCGCAATTGTCTGTTGTATTTCTTGGCCAACAGCACTTGCTGCTGGCTGAGCGATTGGACTCTGAACTACAACCGGTTGCGGAGCTTGTGGAATTGAGTCGGCTGCCTTGGCTGTGAGCTGGATCTACTACCAATACCAGTAGAATTTTCTACATTGTGTGAGGGTGCAATTTAAATTTTAAATTTGCATTTGCAAATTCTGGCCATTTCACGATATGTAAACATATCCAGCTGACTAATATCGATTAATCGCATATTACATGTCACTTAGTCGAGTTAGCAGCCCTTGACAGTAAATTACCATTCACACAAATAAATTACAGAAATTGATCGAATAGTTGAGATCAACTCTGTGTAAGCTCAATATTCGAATATCGAAGACACATTAGAAAAGAAGAAGAAGAAATTTTCCTTTTCCGTTTCCCATACCAAGGCGCGTGGATCAATTGGCTGGGACAATCTATATATATATATATAAAAGTCAGCAATCCAGAGCTGAACATTGTATTAAAGGAAAAGATTTCTCCATCTGCGTGGATATAGCCACCAGAGTATTGTTTGGATAATTATAAGGTACGTGGGTTACATAGGCATATACATATTTCTAATAAGAAATGTTTCTAGGCCTTTGCCAGTTAGCGCGGCGTGGGTTTATAAACGTTTAGAAAGCGTTTAAACAACACCGCTATATATTCACCTGCGCATTATCTTCGCGCAAAACTGCTGCTGGAGTTACAGTGGGCACATACATAAGCTAAAAGCAAAGAAGATTGCCACTGTTCCTACCGGTGCTGCCCCATTGGGCCGCACTAAAATTGTTAGCATCGGCTAACTGGAATACAACTCAGCAAGCGAACTAGTGCCGTAGCAGAGGATCGCTTCGACTCATACCGGTGCTGCCCCATTGGGCCGCACTAAAATTGTTAGCACCGGCTAACTTGGACTAATTCGAAAAGGCAAAAGCAGTCGAGCAGAGGATCGACGCGTCTCCTACCGGTGCTGCCCCATAGGGCCGCGCCAAAATTGTTAGCATCGGCTAACAGAGACCCCATGTGCTGTTCAGAGGAGGGATAGAGCATAGTTGCTTCTATGTTCTAAACAGTGATGCCCCCATAGGAGCATCCCAAGTATTGTCGCCGTCCATGATGACCTTCCGCGGCTAATAGCCATAACCTGTTTGCCGCTGATTAGTTTGTACAATTTAAAAGTATCGATATTTGCAAGAATGTTAAATTAAAATGAATCAATTAACGTAGCTTTCTTATTCTTGTAATATACATAGTTTTATAAGTACATGGTATGGTATGTAGTCGATATTCAATACTGTTAACATTATTCTAATTCTCTTTTTGGAAGTTCACACAGCAAACATATGTACATCATCTCATCAACAACATAAAACACAAACACATCATTCATCATCAGGCCTGATCATCAGTGAGTTGTGTACATCTATACAAAAGTAAAAGTATGTAAGTACGGCTTGGCCGATAATTGAAGTATAATAATGTCAACAGTATAGGGTTTAACACATGCCATATTTACCATTATAGTATTATATATAGATTTGTATTACCGTAAATATTAAGAAGAATTGCAGGGTATTGACCGCCCTTGAAAATGAGTCCAATTGTACAGTCTTAACGTAATGAATTTATTGAAAATGAATTAAAGTAAGCCTTTCGGGCACCTGAGTATAGTTGTGTGTGTCATAAATTAAATAATAAAAAGGGTAAAGACCATAATGAGCTTTACAGGACGGGAGGGTATAGAAGAGGATCCACAACATCTGTGATCTTCGACTTTTAGGCTTGCTCGTATGCCAATTCAGATTTTTGCCGTTTAAGATATCGATAAACTCTGCTTACCTCTTTTAATAATGTAACCTCAGCTCCTATAGATAACAAAAACCCACCCCATTTGCCCTGAGCAACAGTCGGCCCCCGTAAGCAGAGTACGTTATCATAGGCTGTGTATAATCGGTTTGTTACATAATTAAATGGCGCCGAACGTGAGGCCAAGCAAGCTTGACATGCTAGATATGAAAATAAAATAAAGTACAAGGATTTCCATCCGAGGCATGTTAGCAGTTTGACCTGCACTGCAATAGTACCCCTAAAACTTTAACGTTCAATTGTTTGATTGCCTGGAATATGCAGGAGTTCTGAATATTTGGATCCTGACCACAATCAAACAGGCGAGTTAGACCCTGATGTAATTAAGATTTAAGTTCACCTCGGATTGATAGTCTGACTAATTAGCGGAACTATACCAGGGAACTATTATCTGATTACAACAGTATTGTTTCACTTAAGATCGAGATTGTTCTGAATGGAGTGTTTCGTCAGTTCCTCTCTTAAGAAAACATCGAATCCTGGCAGTTTTCCACAAAAAGGAAAAACTAAATTGATATCTTTTATTGGCAGAATACGACATCCTATTTATAATTTGACACACCAATTGTACAAAGGATAAGACCCAAAATTTTATGATTTATATTGATTACCGAGTTTATCGTATTGAGTATCGTATCGTATTATCTTTCTTTTGGTTTATTTTTCCCGAAATTGCCGGTTGGTAATAATTATTTTTGTATTCCGCGAATCTGCGTTTGCATTGGTTCGATTTTTCTTTTCTTTTGAGTTTTTAGGTTATTTCAGCTATTGAGTAGCAGATTCAACTCTGTTTGTTTAGTAAAGTTAATTTCTTTTGGAGTAAAGTTTTTTTATTGCGTCAAATATGGCAATTCGACGTAGCCTCGATAACTTGTTGGGAAATCCACCACGCGATCCGCAGTCGAGCTGTAGTATTTGTAATGACACTAGTAGTCTAACTGAATTTGCTGAAACCTTATGTAAGCACAAATTTCATCGGCAATATTTGACAACATGGCTGAGTGAAAATGAAACATGTCCAGTCTGTCGACGTGCATGCTCGCGCAGTCAGTTAGATGATATAGCAAGTGTTCCAATAGAACCCAATGAGCCTTCCTCCAGAAATGCTAGAACTAACAATCCAAGTATCAACACGGGTGCAGTGCCCAGAAATCGGCCAAATACAAGGTCAAACCCAAGAATAAATACTGGAGTGAATCAAAGGGCGAACACATCAGCAGCGGCTCGAGTAGATCCAGCTATACCAGTTACGGCCGAATCAAACGGCATATCGGAAGAACGTGTTCAACAATTAATATCTAGTTCATTAGAGACATATCGAGTTAACATGGCAACAGTTTTAACGGACGAGATCCGTGCAGCCATACGAAACTTAACCATTTCCGGAGTTCAACAAGAACGGCCGGAAGAACCTCAACTAGAGTGGGACGTACCAATGCCTCCCATATTCTCTGGCAACAATAGAAGAAATCGACAATTTACAATCCGAAATGATAACTCACCAATTCGTCGTAATTCTACTGACGAACGCTCAGATAAAACTTCGAATGTGATATCCAACTGGCATATCAAGTTCAGTGGCTCTGGAACAGACATTTCTATTGAAGATTTCATTTATAAAGTAAGTTGCTTAACCGAGCAGTGCTTGAATGGGGATTTTGATCTTCTCTATAAATACGGTCATATTTTTGTTCACGGGGACAGCCTTAAACTTCTTTTGGCGTTGTCACCGAATGGAACACGAGATGAACTGGTTCATTTTGTGTACTCGTCTACGAGAGAGATATCGAGATCAACGCACCCATCGAGATATCAAAGATGCGATGCGTAGGTGTAAACAAGGCCGTAATGAATGCTTTAATGATTTCCTCGATGCGATGGTATCCATCGCAGATGGTTTACGTAATCCTTTATCGGATGAGGAAATAGTGGCAGAAGTGAGAAACAATTTAAGGCCTGAGCTGTATCACGAGCTGTTGCACGTTGAATGTCATAAGCATGAAAACTTCTTTACCAGTAACAGGCTTAAACCGATGACCACATCTGGTTTCCCTAGACGTGCAGTAAATGTTATTACGCATGAAGATTCTGATTCCATTCCGGAAGAAGAAAGTACAGAGTCCAACAGTGTGTATGCGGTAAAAATATTAGACAAGATCAAATGTTGGAACTGTGATGGCTTGGGTCATAGATACCAAGACTGTTTAAAGCCTCGTAGAGTGTTTTGCTACGGTTGTGGTGCTTTAAATACATATAAGCCGAAGTGTGGTCACTGCAATCCGCATCCGGAAAATGCACCACAGGATGTTCGTCCCAATTAGGAAACGAATATCCGCTCAAAGCCTCGGATCCACTAACGACAAACACTACTAACCCAACACACTTGTCACCTTCGATTAAAGATCGTAAATCTAGATCTTCCAAACGCCTTCAAGACTACTGGAAGTCGAAGCGTGAATTAAAATATTGCACAGTATCGACCATTACTTATATCAAACAAGATAATCGACCATTTATTAGAATTGACCTCCTTGGCAAGCCATGGTTTGCGTTACTGGATAGTGGAGCGAATAAAAGTATTATTGGCGGAAGTCTTGCTAATCGTATTATCAATCAAAGTTGAAATATCGTAATACGACTGGCAATGTTCGACTGGCAATGTTATGATTTATATTGATTACCGAGTTTATCGTATTGAGTATCGTATCGTATTATCTTTCTTTTGGTTTATTTTTCCGAAATTGCCGGTTGGTAATAATTATTTTTGTATTCCGCGAATCTGCGTTTGCATTGGTTCGATTTTTCTTTTTCTTTTGAGTTTTTTAGGTTATTTCAGCTATTGAGTAGCAGATTCAACTCTGTTTGTTTAGTTAAGTTAATTTCTTTTGGAGTAAAGTTTTTTATTGCGTCAAATATGGCAATTCGATAACTTGTTGGGAAATCCACCACGCGATCCGCAGTCGAGCTGTAGTATTTGTAATGACACTAGTAGTCTAACTGAATTTGCTGAAACCTTATGTAAGCACAAATTTCATCGGCAATATTTGACAACATGGCTGAGTGAAAATGAAACATGTCCAGTCTGTCGACGTGCATGCTCGCGCAGTCAGTTAGATGATATAGCAAGTGTTCCAATAGAACCCAATGAGCCTTCCTCCAGAAATGCTAGAACTAACAATCCAAGTATCAACACGGGTGCAGTGCCCAGAAATCGGCCAAATACAAGGTCAAACCCAAGAATAAATACTGGAGTGAATCAAAGGGGCGAACACATCAGCAGCGGCTCGAGTAGATCCAGCTATACCAGTTACGGCCGAATCAAACGGCATATCGGAAGAACGTGTTCAACAATTAATATCTAGTTCATTAGAGACATATCGAGTTAACATGGCAACAGTTTTAACGGACGAGATCCGTGCAGCCATACGAAACTTAACCATTTCCGAGTTCAACAAGAACGGCCGGAAGAACCTCAACTAGAGTGGGACGTACCAATGCCTCCCATATTCTCTGGCAACAATAGAAGAAATCGACAATTTACAATCCGAAATGATAACTCACCAATTCGTCGTAATTCTACTGACGAACGCTCAGATAAAACTTCGAATGTGATATCCAACTGGCATATCAAGTTCAGTGGCTCTGGAACAGACATTTCTATTGAAGATTTTATTTATAGAGTAAGTTGCTTAACCGAGCAGTGCTTGAATGGGTATTTTGATCTTCTCTATAAATACGGTCATATTTTGTTCACGGGGACAGCCTTAAACTTCTTTTGGCGTTGTCACCGAATGGAACACGAGATGAACTGGTTCATTTTGTGTACTCGTCTACGAGAGAGATATCGAGATCAACGCACCGATCGAGATATCAAAGATGCGATGCGTAGGTGTAAACAAGGCCGTAATGAATGCTTTAATGATTTCCTCGATGCGATGGTATCCATCGCAGATGGTTTACGTAATCCTTTATCGGATGAGGAAATAGTGGCAGAAGTGAGAAACAATTTAAGGCCTGAGCTGTATCACGAGCTGTTGCACGTTGAATGTCATAAGCATAAAACTTCTTTACCAGTAACAGGCTTAAACCGATGACCACATCTGGTTTCCCTAGACGTGCAGTAAATGTTATTACGCATGAAGATTCTGATTCCATTCCGGAAGAAGAAAGTACAGAGTCAACAGTGTGTATGCGGTAAAATATTAGACAAGATCAAATGTTGGAACTGTGATGGCTTGGGTCATAGATACCAAGACTGTTTAAAGCCTCGTAGAGTGTTTTGCTACGGTTGTGGTGCTTTAAATACATATAAGCCGAAGTGTGGTCACTGCAATCCGCATCCGGAAAATGCACCACAGGATGTTCGTCCCAATTAGGAAACGAATATCCGCTCAAAGCCTCGGATCCACTAACGACAAACACTACTAACCCAACACACTTGTCACCTTCGATTAAAGATCGTAAATCTAGATCTTCCAAACGCCTTCAAGACTACTGGAAGTCGAAGCGTGAATTAAAATATTGCACAGTATCGACCATTACTTATATCAAACAAGATAATCGACCATTTATTAGAATTGACCTCCTTGGCAAGCCATGGTTTGCGTTACTGGATAGTGGAGCGAATAAAAGTATTATTGGCGGAAGTCTTGCTAATCGTATTATCAATCAAAAGTTGAAATATCGTAATACGACTGGCAATGTTCGAACAGCCGATGGTCAAAGACAACATATAATTGGACGAATTATCGCCTGACTGATCTACAACCATTCCCCATTTGAAATCGATTTCGTTATAGTACCTGATATTAAGATTGATGTCATTATCGGAATCGATTCATGGACAAAATTAGGTATTACAATCGTCCAAACTCCTATGATGGAAGAAATAGGAGCTATCGAAGCTGAAAATAATCAGTTGCCTCTAACTCTCAGCCAGAGTGCACAATTGCAAACTGTTATTGAGCAATTTCCTGCTTCAACAAGGGATGGACTTGGCCTTACTAATAGATACCGGCAATTCAAAACCTATTAAGCAAAGGAACTACCCTTTGTCACCTGCTAGAGAAAAACTGTTAGTTTCAGAGATAGACCGAATGTTAGAACTGGGTGTAATTGAAGAAGCTCCAGCATCCGAATGGTCCTCTCAATCGTTCTATTAGTCAAACCAAACAAAATAAGATTTTGCTTGGATTCCCGGAAATTAAATGAAGCAACTATAAAAGATGCTTATCCAATGCCCAATCTAGAGGGTATCTTAAGTAGACTCCCCAAGTGAGATGTATCTCCAAGATAGATCTTAAGGATGCATTTTGGCAGATCGCATTGGAACCCCAATCTCGACTTAAAACTGCCTTTTCAATTACTAATCGTCCATTATATCAATTCAAACGGATGCCATTTGGATTGTGCAACGCACCGCAGACCATGTGTCGATTAATGGACCAAGTAATTCCATACCAGTTGAAATCTCAAGTTATGGTATATCTCGATGATTTACTGGTAATGTCTTCTAATTTCGAAGAGCATTTAGAGCATTTAGCGCTGGTTTCGGAGCGACTGCGAGAAGCAGGTCTCACAATTAATATCGAAAAGAGCCAATTTGGTTTAGTTAGAGTGGAATATCTAGGATATATAGTAGGTGAAGGTACTTTACAGGCTAATCATAATAAGGTTCGAGCTGTACATGACTTCCCGGTCCCCAAAACACAGAGACAACCGAATTAGAATGCTTAGCTGTCGTTCTAGCCATACAACGGTTTCGAATGTATATAGAAGGACATCAGTTCAAAGTAGTTACCGATCACGCAAGTTTACGGTGACTCATGAATCAAAAGATTTGAGTGGTAGATTAGCGCGATGGGCTATTAAATTGCAAGGGTTTAACTTCACTATAGAACATAGAAAAGGTTCACAAAACGTCGTGGCAGACGCCCTGTCCCGTTCTTTTGAAGACGCAGATATAAATGCCGTTGAAGTTGAAATCGTCCCTGAAATTAATTTAAATGCGGATGCTTTTCAGTCCTCAGACTATATTGCATTAAATTCACCTGATTATAGAATAGAAAACGGTTTCCTGTATCATCGTATCGACTTTTCTAATGGTCACCCGGACCATGATGAATCTAATTGGAAATTAGTCGTTCCTCTCGAACTACGCACCAGTGTGATAGAAGCTGCACACAATCAACCATCTGCTTCACATTGTGGCGTTTCAAAATGTTTAGATCGGATTAGACAGAAATTCTTCTGGCCTCGTATGGTTACAGATGTACGCGAGTACATTGGGAAATGTGATACTTGCAGGACCTGCAAATATCCAACTCACGTTCTTAAGCCACCAATGGGTCAGCAGATCGTTACTGAGAGACCTTTTCAAAGGTTATATTTGGATTATATTGGACCCTTTCCAAGGTCGAAGCGAGGAAATATTGGCATTTTCATCATTTTAGACCACTTTTCAAAATTTACATTTTAAAATCGGTTAAAAGATTCACATCGCAGATAATCATCACTATATTAAGTGATATATTTAACTGCTTTGGTGTGCCGGAAGTTGTTGTCAGTGACAACGGCAGCCAATTCAAGGGTCGTGACTTTTCTTCCTTCCTTAACCAATATGGAGTAGCACACACATTCACTGCAGCGTATTCGCCTCAAGCTAATGCTGCCGAGCGAGCCAATAGAAGTATCAATGCTGCATTGCGATCATATTTGCGATCAGATCAACGTGATTGGGATCAATATCTGGATCGTATCAATTGTGCATTGCGCTCCCATCTACATCAATTTATCGCCATGTCTCCATATTTAGCAGTATTTGGACAGCAAATGATTTGCCATGCGCAGGATTATAAACTGCTAGCAAACTTAGAATTTCTAAATGAAGGTGCTGCAAGATTAGAACGATTTGATGAATTTACAAAAATTCGTGCAAACATTAAGAAAAACCTAGAACAATCGTATAACACCAATCAGAATACGTATGATTTGCGTAGTAAAGTGCGTTCCTTTCAAATAGGCCAAGAAGTAGTCAAAAGAAACTTCAAGCTCAGCAACTTGGCCAATAATTTCAACGCCAAATTGGCTCTCGTAGGAATAAAGGTTAGAATCTAAAGTAAGATCGGCAACTCATTGTATCTTGTTGACGATTTAGATGGGGAGCAGTTACGCACTTTTCACGCAAAAATATTTGGTAAACATCACCCTTTTTCAGCTTTGAGCGACAGTTTGCCACTGCCTTCAAACCTGTGGTGTGAGGGTGCAATTTAAATTTTAAATTTGCATTTGCAAATTCTGGCCATTTCACGATATGTAAACATATCCAGCTGACTAATATCGATTAATCGCATATTACATGTCACTTAGTCGAGTTAGCAGCCCTTGACAGTAAATTACCATTCACACAAATAAATTACAGAGATTGATCGAATAGTTGAGATCAACTCTGTGTAAGCTCAATATTCGAATATCGAAGACACATTAGAAAAAGAAGAAGAAGAAATTTTCCTTTTCCGTTTCCCATACCAAGGCGCGTGGATCAATTGGCTGGGACAATCTATATATATATATATAAAAGTCAGCAATCCAGAGCTGAACATTGTATTAAAGGAAAAGATTTCTCCATCTGCGTGGATATAGCCACCAGAGTATTGTTTGGATAATTATAAGGTACGTGGGTTACATAGGCATATACATATTTCTAATAAGAAATGTTTCTAGGCCTTTGCCAGTTAGCGCGGCGTGGGTTTATAAACGTTTAGAAAGCGTTTAAACAACACCGCTATATATTCACCTGAGCATTATCTTCGCGCAAAACTGCTGCTGGAGTTACAGTGGGCACATACATAAGCTAAAAGCAAAGAAGATTGCCACTGTTCCTACCGGTGCTGCCCCATTGGGCCGCACTAAAATTATTAGCATCGGCTAACTGGAATACAACTCAGCAAGCGAACTAGTGCCGTAGCAGAGGATCGCCTCGACTCATACCGGTGCTGCCCCATTGGGCCGCACTAAAATTGTTAGCACCGGCTAACTTGGACTAATTCGAAAAGGCAAAAGCAGTCGAGCAGAGGATCGACGCGTCTCCTACCGGTGCTGCCCCATAGGGCCGCGCCAAAATTGTTAGCATCGGCTAACAGAGACCCCATGTGCTGTTCAGAGGAGGGATAGAGCATAGTTGCTTCTATGTTCTAAACAGTGATGCCCCCATAGGAGCATCCCAAGTATTGTCGCCGTCCATGATGACCTTCCGCGGCTAATAGCCATAACCTGTTTGCCGCTGATTAGTTAAAAAATGAATCAATTAACGTAGCTTTCTTATTCTTGTAATATACATAGTTTTATAAGTACATGGTATGGTATGTAGTCGATATTCAATACTGTTAACATTATTCTAATTCTCTTTTGGAAGTTCACACAGCAAACATATGTACATCATCTCATCAACAACATAAAACACACACACATCATTCATCATCAGGCCTGATCATCAGTGAGTTGTGTACATCTATACAAAAGTAAAAGTATGTAAGTACGGCTTGGCCGATAATTGAAGTATAATAATGTCAACAGTATAGGGTTTAACACATGCCATATTTACCATTATAGTATTATATATATAGATTTGTATTACCGTAAATATTAAGAAGAATTGCAGGGTATTGACCGCCCTTGAAAATGAGTCCAATTGTACAGTCTTAACGTAATGAATTTATTGAAAATGAATTAAAGTAAGCCTTTCGGGCACCTGAGTATAGTTGTGTGTGTCATAAATTAAATAATAAAAAGGGTAAAGACCATAATGGGCTTTACAGGACGGGAGGGTATAGAAGAGGATCCACAACATCTGTGATCTTCGACTTTTAGGCTTGCTCGTATGCCAATTCAGATTTTTGCCGTTTAAGATATCGATAGACTCTGCTTACCTCTTTTAATAATGTAACCTCAGCTCCTATAGATAACAAAACCCACCCCATTTGCCCTGAGTTTCGAATGTATATAGAAAGACATCAGTTCAAAGTAGTTACCGATCACGCGAGTTTACGGTGACTCATGAATCAAAAGATTTGAGTGGTAGATTAGCGCGATGGGCTATTAAATTGCAAGGGTTTAACTTCACTATAGAACATAGAAAAGGTTCACAAAACGTCGTGGCAGACGCCCTGTCCCGTTCTTTTGAAGACGCAGATATAAATGCCGTTGAAGTTGAAATCGTCCCTGAAATTAATTTAAATGCGGATGCTTTTCAGTCCTCAGACTATATTGCATTAAATTCACCTGATTATAGAATAGAAAACGGTTTTCTGTATCATCGTATCGACTTTTCTAATGGTCACCCGGACCATGATGAATCTAATTGGAAATTAGTCGTTCCTCTCGAACTACGCACCAGTGTGATAGAAGCTGCACACAATCAACCATCTGCTTCACATTGTGGCGTTTCAAAATGTTTAGATCGGATTAGACAGAAATTCTTCTGGCCTCGTATGGTTACAGATGTACGCGAGTACATTGGGAAATGTGATACTTGCAGGACCTGCAAATATCCAACTCACGTTCTTAAGCCACCAATGGGTCAGCAGATCGTTACTGAGAGACCTTTTCAAAGGTTATATTTGGATTATATTGGACCCTTTCCAAGGTCGAAGCGAGGAAATATTGGCATTTTCATCATTTTAGACCACTTTTCAAAATTTACATTTTAAAATCGGTTAAAAGATTCACATCGCAGATAATCATCACTATATTAAGTGATATATTTAACTGCTTTGGTGTGCCGGAAGTTGTTGTCAGTGACAACGGCAGCCAATTCAAGGGTCGTGACTTTTCTTCCTTCCTTAACCAATATGGAGTAGCATACACATTCACTGCAGCGTATTCGCCTCAAGCTAATGCTGCCGAGCGAGTCAATAGAAGTATCAATGCTGCATTGCGATCATATTTGCGATCAGATCAACGTGATTGGGATCAATATCTGGATCGTATCAATTGTGCATTGCGCTCCCATCTACATCAATTTATCGCCATGTCTCCATATTTAGCAGTATTTGGACAGCAAATGATTTGCCATGCGCAGGATTATAAACTGCTAGCAAACTTAGAATTTCTAAATGAAGGTGCTGCAAGATTAGAACGATTTGATGAATTTACAAAAATTTGTGCAAACATTAAGAAAAACCTAGAACAATCGTATAACACCAATCAGAATACGTATGATTTGCGTAGTAAAGTGCGTTCCTTTCAAATAGGCCAAGAAGTAGTCAAAAGAAACTTCAAGCTCAGCAACTTGGCCAATAATTTCAACGCCAAATTGGCTCTCGTAGGAATAAAGGTTAGAATCTAAAGTAAGATCGGCAACTCATTGTATCTTGTTGACGATTTAGATGGGGAGCAGTTACGCACTTTTCACGCAAAAATATTTGGTAAACATCACCCTTTTTCAGCTTTGAGCGACAGTTTGCCACTGCCTTCAAACCTGTGGTGTGAGGGTGCAATTTAAATTTTAAATTTGCATTTGCAAATTCTGGCCATTTCACGATATGTAAACATATCCAGCTGACTAATATCGATTAATCGCATATTACATGTCACTTAGTCGAGTTAGCAGCCCTTGACAGTAAATTACCATTCACACAAATAAATTACAGAGATTGATCGAATAGTTGAGATCAACTCTGTGTAAGCTCAATATTCGAATATCGAAGACACATTAGAAAAAGAAGAAGAAGAAATTTTCCTTTTCCGTTTCCCATACCAAGGCGCGTGGATCAATTGGCTGGGACAATCTATATATATATATATAAAAGTCAGCAATCCAGAGCTGAACATTGTATTAAAGGAAAAGATTTCTCCATCTGCGTGGATATAGCCACCAGAGTATTGTTTGGATAATTATAAGGTACGTGGGTTACATAGGCATATACATATTTCTAATAAGAAATGTTTCTAGGCCTTTGCCAGTTAGCGCGGCGTGGGTTTATAAACGTTTAGAAAGCGTTTAAACAACACCGCTATATATTCACCTGAGCATTATCTTCGCGCAAAACTGCTGCTGGAGTTACAGTGGGCACATACATAAGCTAAAAGCAAAGAAGATTGCCACTGTTCCTACCGGTGCTGCCCCATTGGGCCGCACTAAAATTGTTAGCATCGGCTAACTGGAATACAACTCAGCAAGCGAACTAGTGCCGTAGCAGAGGATCGCCTCGACTCATACCGGTGCTGCCCCATTGGGCCGCACTAAAATTGTTAGCACCGGCTAACTTGGACTAATTCGAAAAGGCAAAAGCAGTCGAGCAGAGGATCGACGCGTCTCCTACCGGTGCTGCCCCATAGGGCCGCGCCAAAATTGTTAGCATCGGCTAACAGAGACCCCATGTGCTGTTCAGAGGAGGGATAGAGCATAGTTGCTTCTATGTTCTAAACAGTGATGCCCCATAGGAGCATCCCAAGTATTGTCACCGTCCATGATGACCTTCCGCGGCTAATAGCCATAACCTGTTTGCCGCTGATTAGTTAAAAAAATGAAGCTTTCTTATTCTTGTAATATACATAGTTTTATAAGTACATGGTATGGTATGTAGTCGATATTCAATACTGTTAACATTATTCTAATTCTCTTTTTGGAAGTTCACACAGCAAACATATGTACATCGTCTCATCAACAACATAAAACACACACACATCATTCATCATCAGGCCTGATCATCAGTGAGTTGTGTACATCTATACAAAAGTAAAAGTATGTAAGTACGGCTTGGCCGATAATTGAAGTATAATAATGTCAACAGTATATGGTTTAACACATGCCATATTTACCATTATAGTATTATATATATAGATTTGTATTACCGTAAATATTAAGAAGAATTGCAGGGTATTGACCGCCCTTGAAAATGAGTCCAATTGTACAGTCTTAACGTAATGAATTTATTGAAAATGAATTAAAGTAAGCCTTTCGGGCACCTGAGTATAGTTGTGTGTGTCATAAATTAAATAATAAAAGGGTAAAGACCATAATGGGCTTTACAGGACGGAGGGTATAGAAGAGGATCCACAACATCTGTGATCTTCGACTTTTAGGCTTGCTCGTATGCCAATTCAGATTTTTGCCGTTTAAGATATCGATAAACTCTGCTTACCTCTTTTAATAATGTAACCTCAGCTCCTATAGATAACAAAACCCACCCCATTTGCCCTGAGCAACAGTCGGCCCCCGTAAGCAGAGTACGTTATCATAGGCTGTGTATAATCGGTTTGTTACATAATTAAATGGCGCCCGAACGTGAAGCCAAGCAAGCTTGACATGCTAGATATGAAAATAAAATAAAGTACAAGGATTTCCATCCGAGGCATGTTAGCAGTTTGACCTGCACTGCAATAGTACCCCTAAAACTTTAACGTTCAATTGTTCGATTGCCTGGAATATGCAGGAGTTCTGAATATTTGGATCCTGACCACAATCAAACAGGCGAATTAGACCCCTGATGTAATTAAGATTTAAGTTCACCTCGGATTGATAGTCTGACTAATTAGCGGAACTATACCAGGGAACTATTATCTGATTACAACAGTATTGTTTCACTTAAGATCGAGATTGTTCTGAATGGAGTGTTTCGTCAGTTCCTCTCTTAAGAAAACATCGAATCCTGGCAGTTTTCCACAAAAGGAAAAACTAAATTGATATCTTTTATTGGCAGAATACGACATCCTATTTATAATTTGACACACCAATTGTACAAAGGATAAGACCCAAAATTTTATGATTTATATTGATTACCGAGTTTATCGTATTAAGTATCGTATCGTATTATCTTTCTTTTGGTTTATTTTTCCCGAAATTGCCGGTTGGTAATAATTATTTTTGTATTCCGCGAATCTGCGTTTGCATTGGTTCGATTTTTCTTTTTCTTTTTGAGTTTTTTTAGGTTATTTTAGCTATTGAGTAGCTTAAACATTTTGCAGATTCAACTCTGTTTGTTTCGTTAAGTTAATTTCTTTTGGAGTAAAGTTTTTTTATTGCGTCAAATATGGCAGTTCGACGTAGCCTCGATAACTTGTTGGGAAATCCACCACGCGATCCGCAGTCGAGCTGTAGTATTTGTAATGACACTAGTAGTCTAACTGAATTTGCTGAAACCTTATGTAAGCACAAATTTCATCGGCAATGTTTGACAACATGGCTGAGTGAAAATGAAACATGTCTAGTCTGTCGACGTGCATGCTCGCGCAGTCAGTTAGATGATATAGCAAGTGTTCCAATAGAACCCAATGAGCCATCCTCCAGAAATGCTAGAACTAACAATCCAAGTATCAACACGGGTGCAGTGCCCAGAAATCGGCCAAATACAAGGTCAAACCCAAGAATAAATACTGGAGTGAATCAAAGGGCGAACACATCAGCAGCGGCTCGAGTAGATCCAGCTATACCAGTTCCGGCCGAATCAAACGGCATATCGGAAGAACGTGTTCAACAATTAATATCTAGTTCATTAGAGACATATCGAGTTAACATGGCAACAGTTTTAACGGACGAGATCCGTGCAGCCATACGAAACTTAACCATTTCCGGAGCTCAACAAGAACGGCCGGAAGAACCTCAGCTAGAGTGGGACGTACCAATGCCTCCCATATTCTCTGGCAACAATAGAAGAAATCGACAATTTACAATCCGAAATGATAACTCACCAATTCGTCGTAATTCTACTGACGAACGCTCAGATAAAACTTCGAATGAGATATCCAACTGGCATATCAAGTTCAGTGGCTCTGGAACAGACATTTCTACTGAAGATTTCATTTATAGAGTAAGTTGCTTAACCGAGCAGTGCTTGAATGGTGATTTTGATCTTCTCTATAAATACGGTCATATTTTGTTCACGGGGACAGCCTTAAACTTCTTTTGGCGTTGTCACCGAATGGAACACGATATGAACTAGTTCATTTTGTGTACTCGTCTACGAGAGAGATATCGAGATCAACGCACCGATCGAGATATCAAAGATGCGATGCGTAGGCGTAAACAAGGCCGTAATGAATGCTTTAATGATTTTCTCGATGCGATGGTATCCATCGCAGATGGTTTACGTAATCCTTTATCGGATGAGGAAATAGTGGCAGAAGTGAGAAACAATTTAAAGCCTGAGCTGTATCACGAGCTGTTGCACGTTGACACAGTTACATTGGCAAGTTTGCGTCGAGAATGTCATAAGCATGAAAACTTCTTTACCAGTAACAGGCTTAAACCGATGACCACATCTGGTTTCCCTAGACGTGCAGTAAATGTTATTACGCATGAAGATTCTGATTCCATTCCGGAAGAAGAAAGTACAGAGTCCAACAGTGTGTATGCGGTAAAAATATTAGACAAGATCAAATGTTGGAACTGTGATGGCTTGGGTCATAGATACCAAGACTGTTTAAGGCCTCGTAGAGTGTTTTGCTACGGTTGTGGTGCTTTAAATACATATAAGCCGAAGTGTGGTTACTGCAATCCGCATCCGGAAAATGCACCACAGGATGTTCGTCCCAATTAGGAAACGAATATCCGCTCAAAGCCTCGGATCCACTAACGACAAACACTACTAACCCAACACACTTGTCACCTTCGATTAAAGATCGTAAATCTAGATCTTCCAAACGCCTTCAAGAATACTGGAAGTCGAAGCGTGAATTAAAATATTGCACAGTATCGACCATTACTTATATCAAACAAGATAATCGACCATTTATTAGAATTGACCTCCTTGGCAAGCCATGGTTTGCGTTACTGGATAGTGGAGCGAATAAAAGTATTATTGGCGGAAGTCTTGCTAATCGTATTATCAATCAAAAGTTGAAATATCGTAAGACGACTGGCAATGTTCGAACAGCCGATGGTCAAAGACAACATATAATTGGACGAATTATCGCCCGACTGATCTACAACCATTCCCCATTTGAAATCGATTTCGTTATAGTACCTGATATTAAGATTGATGTCATTATCGGAATCGATTCATGGACAAAATTAGGTATTACAATCGTCCAAACTCCTATGATGGAAGAAATAGGAGCTATCGAAACTGAAAATAATCAGTTGCCTCTAACTCTCAGCCAGAGTGCACAATTGCAAACTGTTATTGAGCAATTTCCTGCTTCAACAAGGGATGGACTTGGCCTTACTAATTTGTTAGAGCATAAAATAGATACCGGTAATTGAAGAAGCTCCAGCATCCGAATGGTCCTCTCAATCGTTCTATTAGTCAAACCAAACAAAATAAGATTTTGCTTGGATTCCCGGAAATTAAATGAAGCAACTATAAAAGATGCTTATCCAATGCCCAATCTAGAGGGTATCTTAAGTAGACTCCCCAAGTGAGATGTATCTCCAAGATAGATCTTAAGGATGCATTTTGGCAGATCGCATTGGAACCCCAATCTCGACTTAAAACTGCCTTTTCAATTACTAATCGTCCATTATATCAATTCAAACGGATGCCATTTGGATTGTGCAACGCACCGCAGACCATGTGTCGATTAATGGACCAAGTAATTCCATACCAGTTGAAATCTCAAGTTATGGTATATCTCGATGATTTACTGGTAATGTCTTCTAATTTAGCGCTGGTTTCGGAGCGACTGCGAGAAGCAGGTCTCACAATTAATATCGAAAAGAGCCAATTTGGTTTAGTTAGAGTGGAATATCTAGGATATATAGTAGGTGAAGGTACTTTACAGGCTAATCCTAATAAGGTTCGAGCTGTACATGACTTCCCGGTCCCCAAAACACAGAGACAACTCAGAAGATTTCTTGGCATGACCGGTTGGTATCAACGCTTCGTTCCACAATACTCTGCGGTTGTTCATCCTCTAACTGACTTATTGCGTGGCAAAAGCCTAAATTGGAATACAAGCGCTCAAGAAGCATTTGAGCTTATAAAAGTAAACTTTGCACAGCACCGTTGTTGGTTCATGCTGATTATGAAAAACCTTTTATCGTGCAATGCGATGCGTCCATTGACGGCATAGGTGCGGTATTAGCTCAGTGCGATGAAGAAGGTGTTGAACGGCCAATATCTTTTATGTCGAAGAAGCTCAATAAAGCTCAGAGAAATTATTCAGTGACCGAAATAGAATGCTTAGCTGTCGTTCTAGCCATACAACGGTTTCGAATGTATATAGAAGGACATCAGTTCAAAGTAGTTACCGATCACGCGAGTTTACGGAATGAATGAATCAAAAGATTTGAGTGGTAGATTAGCGCGATGGGCTATTAAATTGCAAGGGTTTAACTTCACTATAGAACATAGAAAAGGTTCACAAAACGTCGTGGCAGACGCCCTGTCCCGTTCTTTTGAAGACGCAGATATAAATGCCGTTGAAGTTGAAATCGTCCCTGAAATTAATTTAAATGCGGATGCTTTTCAGTCCTCAGACTATATTGCATTAAATTCACCTGATTATAGAATAGAAAACGGTTTCCTGTATCATCGTATCGACTTTTCTAATGGTCACCCGGACCATGATGAATCTAATTGGAAATTAGTCGTTCCTCTCGAACTACGCACCAGTGTGATAGAAGCTGCACACAATCAACCATCTGCTTCCCATTGTGGCGTTTCAAAATGTTTAGATCGGATTAGACAGAAATTCTTCTGGCCTCGTATGGTTACAGATGTACGCGAGTACATTGGGAAATGTGATACTTGCAGGACCTGCAAATATCCAACTCACGTTCTTAAGCCACCAATGGGTCAGCAGATCGTTACTGAGAGACCTTTTCAAAGGTTATATTTGGATTATATTGAACCCTTTCCAAGGTCGAAGCGAGGAAATATTGGCATTTTCATCATTTTAGACCACTTTTCAAAATTTACATTTTAAAAGCGGTTAAAAGATTCACATCGCAGATAATCATCACTATATTAAGTGATATATTTAACTGCTTTGGTGTGCCGGAAGTTGTTGTCAGTGACAACGGGAGCCAATTCAAGGGTCGTGACTTTTCTTCCTTCCTTAACCAATATGGAGTAGCACACACATTCACTGCAGCGTATTCGCCTCAAGCTAATGCTGCCGAGCGAGTCAATAGAAGTATCAATGCTGCATTGCGATCATATTTGCGATCAGATCAACGTGATCGGGATCAATATCTGGATCGTATCAATTGTGCATTGCGCTCCCATCTACATCAATTTATCGCCATGTCTCCATATTTAGCAGTATTTGGACAGCAAATGATTTGCCATGCGCAGGATTATAAACTGCTAGCAAACTTATAATTTCTAAATGAAGGTGCTGCAAGATTAGAACGATTTGATGAATTTACAAAAATTCGTGCAAACATTAAGAAAAACCTAGAACAATCGTATAACACCAATCAGAATACGTATGATTTGCGTAGTAAAGTGCGTTCCTTTCAAATAGGCCAAGAAGTAGTCAAAAGAAACTTCAAGCTCAGCAACTTGGCCAATAATTTCAACGCCAAATTGGCTCTCGTAGGAATAAAGGTTAGAATCTAAAGTAAGATCGGCAACTCATTGTATCTTGTTGACGATTTAGATGGGGAGGAGTTAGGCACTTTTCACACAAACGATATTTGGTAAACATCACCCTTTTTCAGCTTTGAGCGACAGTTTGCCACTGCCTTCAAACCTGTGGTGTGAGGGTGCAATTTAAATTTTAAATTTGCATTTGCAAATTCTGGCCATTTCACGATATGTAAACATATCCAGCTGACTAATATCGATTAATCGCATATTACATGTCACTTAGTCGAGTTAGCAGCCCTTGACAGTAAATTACCATTCACACAAATAAATTACAGAGATTGATCGAATAGTTGAGATCAACTCTGTGTAAGCTCAATATTCGAATATCGAAGACACATTAGAAAAAGAAGAAGAAGAAATTTTCCTTTTCCGTTTCCCATACCAAGGCGCGTGGATCAATTGGCTGGGACAATCTATATATATATATATAAAAGTCAGCAATCCAGAGCTGAACATTGTATTAAAGGAAAAGATTTCTCCATCTGCGTGGATATAGCCACCAGAGTATTGTTTGGATAATTATAAGGTACGTGGGTTACATAGGCATATACATATTTCTAATAAGAAATGTTTCTAGGCCTTTGCCAGTTAGCGCGGCGTGGGTTTATAAACGTTTAGAAAGCGTTTAAACAACACCGCTATATATTCACCTGAGCATTATCTTCGCGCAAAACTGCTGCTGGAGTTACAGTGGGCACATACATAAGCTAAAAGCAAAGAAGATTGCCACTGTTCCTACCGGTGCTGCCCCATTGGGCCGCACTAAAATTATTAGCATCGGCTAACTGGAATACAACTCATTAAAGACCATAATGGGCTTTACAGGACGGAGGGTATAGAAGAGGATCCACAACATCTGTGATCTTCGACTTTTAGGCTTGTTCGTATGCCAATTCAGATTTTTGCCGTTTAAGATATCGATAAACTCTTCTTACCTCTTTTTAATAATGTAACCTCAGCTCCTATAGATAACAAAACCCACCCCATTTGCCCTGAGCAACAGTCGGCCCCCGTAAGCAGAGTACGTTATCATAGGCTGTGTATAATCGGTTTGTTACAATTGGCATTTGCCGATGCGACCGTCGCCGTGGCTTTCGCTTGCCCTCTAGTTCTCATAGTGGCACTTGAACTGGCTGCTTCCAATTCTTCAGCAAGATTCACAGAAGATCTTGTTAACACAGTTCGGCACACTGGACACAAATTCCTATTGTCAGTGCGAGTATTAAAGCAGGCGTGGTGAAAATAATGATTGCACCTTGTAGCTAACAATTGAGCAGGATGTTCGACCTCCTGAGTGCAAACACAACAAATGGTTTCACCTTGAATTATGGGACCTGGCATGATATGTAAGACCTAATCTTCAGAATTTCTGCTAATGAAGGAAAAATTTTTCTACGCCAAACAACTTTATAAATAAATAATAATAATGGGGAAAAATAATAAATAAATAAATAAACAAATACCAAATAATAATTAACACACAAAAATAACTGAACAATTAAATAGATAAATAAATAATAATACAAAAGCAAATTTCAACAAAACTGATAAACAAACACGATTCATAAGATATTTGGAAACCATGCAAAACTTCACAGAGTGTAAGTTAGCCTCCAGATTTTCCTATTAACCCACCTGAATGGATAGGACTAGTTGCTAGATAAGCATACCTTCAATAAGTATGACGAGAAAGCAGCTCTGAGCCACGATCCGTTTCAAACACTAATTGAAATGTGAATGCCTTAACAGCCACTAAAAAGGAAAGAAAGAAATTGGGGAAAATATAAGCATTCATAAAGCTCCTTCATGTTAATAATACCAACTTTAAGAGCAATTATTTCAAAACCAAGTATAGCGTAATAGCGCATGCAAACCATACTCAGTCGATAATAGATCGCCTAATTAGTAATATTACATTGTAAACTTTTATGATTGATAAAGACGGGCAATAAACAATACTAAACACATTAAGCTGACTTGCGCCACCACGGGACTATGCAACCCCAGTCAATGAGTTTAGTTGTCAATTGCTGAATTAATTTTGTAGTACTAATTTATTTCCATCGTTTTCATTAGGTGTTTTGCTTACCGCAAGAGGCAGATCTGGTCCACGAACTTTTCAAAGTAAGCTCTACACCTAAAGAAATATGACAGCATATAAATGACAGTAGACAGTTTGACCGTTTGAGTATAAAACCATTTTGAAGCTATTATTTTCGAAAACTTCAACCACTACCGTCTTGGTTAAGTTCTTTTGTCCTGATTTTACGAGGTATTATTTTCTCGCTAATAAAATAGACACAAAGAGACTAACCTAGTACACAAATATTGTTTAAAGACAAACAAAAGACTTGAATCACTAGCTGGTATTGATTCTAGAGCATATATAATATTTTTAAAGGCCATGTTTAGATTCTATACAAAAACAGGCCACACGATTGGGCGCCAAAATATATTATTAAATTATAATTATATCTGTAACGAATCACTAAGGAGGTATTCGTCTGGTGCTGGTGGAAGGTTTACTAGTGTGGTGTACACGCTGGCTTCTCCGGGCTTTGCTCAGATAGCATGGGGTTCAAGGAAAGGGCCAACTAATAGGACGCACCACTTATAACAATAATACATTTAAAATTCGCGTACATAAGGGAAGACAGAAAAGAAGGAGTGTAATGGGAAGGTTACATTAAACAATAGTGAAAGAGAAGAGAAAGAGAAGGAGAGGAAGGTAGGTTAACAAAGAAGACGGAGCCATTCTCTCATGCAACACAGCTGTTATTGTGTGCAGACGCCCACCCTACCATGATCCTGCATTCATTGCCAAAAACTAAAAGTTGACAGGGTCCCTAAAAGACAGTGGTTCGGCTAACCTACTCCTGCTTGGTTAGGCATGGTTCCAAATAAAAATAAGCAATTAAGCGAACATACTTAATTTATTAACTTATAAGAAAAGTGATTTGAATTTTAACATTACAAACGAAATGACAAGAAAAATAAATAAATAAATAAATTAACGGACAAGCATAGTAACACACCACTCAATAAGTTTCCGGCCTGAGAGGGAGAAACACATTTTTTCTAAAAATTTACTTTTATTCATCAATTTAGTTTCCATCTAAGGCTATACAGTCAGTCCAGCGCTTCTCCAACCTTTCGATGACATTTTTGTAGAAGTATGAACTTTTGCCCTCAAAATAGCCCTCAGTATCGGCAATCACCTCCTCATTTGATCGATATCTATCGCCTAGGAGGTGCTTTTGAGATCTGCAAAAAGCCAGTAGTCGCTGGGGGCCAAATCTGGAGAGTAGGGTGGGTGTGGCACTAGTTCGAACCTCAATTCGCTTAATTTCAGCATTGTTGCCATTGACTTGTCACACGGTGCATTATCCTGATGCAACCGCGGTTTCTTCTTTGCCATATGTGGACTTTTTTCTAAATCGCTTGGCTCAGTCGAACTGGCAGCTTTATATAATATTCGTTGTTGATTGTTTTACCTTTCTCCAGGTAGTCTATAATCAAAATCCCGTATGCATCCCAAAATATGGACGCCATAACCTTACCCGACGATATTTGTGTTTTGGGACGCTTAGGACGGCTTTCACCGGCTACCACCCACTCAGAAGATTGACGACTGGATTCTGGGTATAGTGGTATATCCATGTTTCGTCCATGGTTACGTAACGGCGAAAAAATCGGTCCCTTTGCGCTTCAACATGCTTAAACACGCCTCGAAAGCATCGATACTTTGTTGCTATTGGTCCGGTGCTAGCAATCGCGGCACCCACTTTGAGTAAAGTTTTTCGTATCCAAATGTTTATGCAAAATCGTAAACAAACAGCCTTCTGATATCTTTGAGGCATCAGCTATCTCCTTTAATTTTAATTTGCGATCGGCCAATACCATTTTTCATATTTTTGCGGAATTTTCTGGCGTAACTGCTGTTTTGGGAGTCCGCTAAGCTCAGCGTCTTCGGTGACCACACGACCATGTTTAAATTCATTATACCAATCTTTAATGGTTGATTTTCCTGGAGAAGAATCCGGGTAATGCTTATCAAGCCAAATTTTGGCTTCTACGGTATTCTTTCCCATCAAAATACAGTGTTTAATGAGGACACGAAATTCCCTTTTTTCCATATTGTAGAAAAACTCAAAGGTTGTTTCACTTTAAAAATTGTACTTTAAAAGCACGTGGTCGCAGAGTTGTAAAATTTTACACAGAGCTTATGATAATTGACACTATCCATAAAAATATCGATGTTTGCTTACTACTGCCCCCTTTATGTCGGGCCGGGAACTTATTGAGTGATGTGTTAAGTGTGTATGAGGCAGAATTAATTAAATATGGCCAAAAAGGAAAAAATAAATAAATAAATACTAAAAATAATTAACCTATAAATATAAAACATGTTCTAGCATAAATATAATATAAATAATTATTTTAGCATTTAAATGTTGATTAAATTAAGAGAAGGAAAAAATTAGCTAAAATGAACTAGTTTTGGTTCTTTTTAGATATGCAATGTTAGACCATCACACCGAATATAGGCAAACACTATATGCAAGTAAAATGAAGATCAGCTGATGGCTGTCACTCAATGAAATGTTTTGCTATTGCCAGTCTCGCAAGGTCATTGACCGCTGGGACTGCAGACAGCTGTAGCAGCGCTATGGTCAGATGGACCACCAGCAAAGGGAAGCTTTAGCTGTAGCTCATGTATTATTAATTAGTTAAAGTTAAACAGACTTACATACATTAGAGACTCCCACGCAGAAAGATCTTTCCTTGTGTTGGTGCCTGTCTGTGGTGTATCTGTGGGGAATAATAATAATTGCTAGCTTTTGCGCCTGCATGAAAGCTGACTGCTATGACCGGTAGCGTCGCTCAAATCAAACATGCATACATACAAATGTATGCAGGTATGGTTTTACAAGCTTTTCAGGCAATACAAAAACATTAAATTTTATAACTAAATACAATCTTACAAAGATATTTTGCCTATAGGTGTTGCCTTACATGCCTTCTTAAATGATTGCCATTTCTATTTTATACAATAGTACAGTGGTACTTGTATTATGAAGGACCCAGAAAAGTTGTTGGTTCAACTTTCTCGCCACATCATATTACACTTACAACATTGATGGACTATCACTTATAGATGCATAGTTAAACAACATAACGTAAATTAACAATAATAAACAAACAAACAAAAAAAATAAGCTGCCGTTCGCCTTCCTCCTGGGTGACGCAGATACTCGGCCTTGATGCCACCACAAGTGCGGAGCAAATAGCCAACGGAGATCGCAAGGCTGCCGGAAGCAGGTGTTTTGCAGTAGAAACACCACCTGCTGGGAAGCAATTCTCCTGTGCTCAATGAGCGTCTGCAGCTAGCAACAGCTCATATGTTTGCGTGGCCCAGACAGCTGATGTGTCCAGCACAGCTGCGACTTGGAGCTTTGGTGGTTGGCCGTTAATCAAGCAGTTGTGTGTGTTGAAGTTTCATTTTAAATTAATTTAAAATTCTACCACTGGGTTATTATAATTTACACACTGGGTTATTATAATTTACCCACTGGGTTTTATATACATTATGACTGGGTCATTATATTCAGCTTTATACCGGGTGTTATATAAATTAATACTGGGTGCCGAATCTAAAATAAATAGACAAACTAAACTTAGAACAACAAAAACTAAATTACGCCAGTTGGCAAATTCCTCTAGTGGACAAACAGCTACAAGTGGACAGCAAGGTGCACTTTTGTAAAAAAGGAAGATGACCAGATTAACGACTCAGTATAACAATTATACAATGAAGTATCTTTGTATACTCTTAAGTACGTTTTAAGCATCTTACTACACCAACCACTTCACTGATGTACTTTTTTTTCTATTAAAGCACATGCACTTCTCCACTATTTTTTACTTAGGTTCTGCACATAAGCTGCTAACCATTTTTCTTCCAGTCAAAACCAACAACAAAAACCTTTTTTCGGAAATTTGACAATTAATCCTACTCAAAAGGTAATCGCTTGTCTATTTTGGTCTGGACTTAACACGATCAGCTGATCTAGCAATTCATGCTTGCATGTATCGTAGTCCACCAATAGATGGCGCTATTTTTGGAGCTTTCAGTCTCATTTGTAAATGAAGCTCCGCTTCTCAGAACAAAACATGACAAGACATTGAGTACCATTTTCTCAGACTACAAATTATTTTATACAACTAAACAAATTAAATAATACAAATTAACTAGGACAATAAACATATAAATAAATAATATAATAAATAATAGGTATAATTATGGTTGTGTGAAAAAAAAGAAGGAAAAATGTTGCATACTTTTTACTTAGTCAATTTCAACTACGACAAGCGGCCTATTACAACGTAGACAGCTTTGTTAATTCACTGGAGTCTGTACTTGTCTCTGCAGCCCAAGCTTCAACACCTCAAACCATAAATGCACAAATCAATCGAAAGAAGACAAATCTACAAATCGAGCAGCTCGTCCTCGAAAAGCGACGTTTACGTCGAGAGTGGCAATTCCACGGATCGCCATCTGCTAAGCAAAGTTTAAGACATGCCTCACGTGAACTTACTAAAGCTCTACAACAAGAAGAAGCATATGTCCAACGCCACTTCATAGAGCAACTGTGTACTTCTAGTACAAAAACTCAATATGGAGAGCTCACCCAACTCTGAGCTCACCGAAAGAAACCGTGATGCCTATTAGAAATCCCACAGGAGGCTGGGCGCGCAGTGATGCAGACAGAGCCAGCACGTTTGCCAACCACCTTAAAATACATTTTTAAGTTGGAATACATTCCAACCAAATCCTCCCACAAGTGAGTTTACTTTGCCGACTATCCCATATGAGCCTCAGCTTCAACATGAGCCAATCGAATTTCGCCCAAATGAAATCGTTAGCATCATCAAAATCAACTGAATCCGAAAAATCTCCGGGCTGCGATCACATAACTCCCAAAATGATCTTTGAACTCCCATATTGCGCCGTTTGCACTATCACCCAGCTTTTCAATGCCATTTGCAAAACTTGGCTACTATCCAGTGAGATGGAAAAAGTCAATTATAATAATGATAGCAAAGCCGGGAAAAGACCACACACTCCCCACGTCGTATAGAGCTATAAGCCTACTTTCATGCTTATCTAAACTCTTTGAAAAATGCGTTTTGACTCGGATAAACATATACCTAAGACTCAGGGAGGAATCCCGTCACTCCAATTGGGGTTTCGCGAGAAGCACGGAACAATTGAGCAGGTCAACCGGATAACATCAGAAATTCGGAACGCGTTCGAAAAACGAGAGTACTGTACTGCCATATTTTTAGATGTCTCTCAAGCATTTGATAGAGTCTGGCTAGAAGGTCTAATGTACAAGATCAAGACAATGCTCCCCAGCAACACCCATAAGCTTTTAGAGTCTTACCTTTACGACAGAAAATTTGTTGTGAGATGCAACACTGCTATATCTGATGATTTCACTGTTGGAGCTGGAGTTCCTCAAGGTAGTGTGCTAGGGCCAACACTATACGTCCTCTACACAGCAGACCTCCCGACAAGTACACGAATAACAACATCTACGTTTGCTGATGATACAGCTATTCTTAGCCGCTCAAAATGCCCGAGGCAAGCAACTGCGCAGCTAGCCCTTCACATGGTCGATGTTGAAAATGGCTATCAGATTGGCGAATTAGAGTGAACGAACAAAAATGCAAGCACGTTACATTCACCTAAACAGGCAGAACTGCCCGCCGCTAACGTTAAACAACACTCTACTCCCGCAAGCAAACGAAGTGACATATCTAGGAGTACACCTCGACAGAAGACTCACATGGCGCCGGCACATTGAAGCCAAAAGAACACACCTAAAGCTAAAAGCCAGCAGCCTCCATTGGCTTATCAACGCTCGGTCTCCCCTTAGCCTTGAATATAAAGTCCTGCTGTATAACTCGGTACTAAAACCTATATGGATGTACGGCTCCCAGTTATGGGAAATGCCAGCAACAGTAATATTGACATAGTCCAGCGAGCTCAGTCGAAGATCTTGAGAACCATCACCGGGGCACCGTGGTACGTTCGCAACGAAAACATACAACGCGACTTAAACATTCTACCAGTCAAAGAAGTGATCGCAGAACAGAAGAAAAAGTACTTTACCAAGCTACTGTTGCACCTAACCACCTGGCGAGAGGTCTATCAAGGTTGAGCAACCAATCACGTCTTCGTCGCAATGACTCACCTACCCAGCGACCGACTTGAGGGACGCGCAACCAGAATGCTGTTTTAACACACTGTTAGATAAACTTTAATGTTAAGATTCGTAAACTTATTGTTAGTCTCAAAATTAAGAAGAAAATTCAATAAATAAAAGCAAAGTTAAAAAAAAATATATATTTTTAGCTAGTAAGAGAATGAGTTCATGTTTACAATTTAATATAACTTTTTATGATCTTCAGCGAATCCCATTAGCATTTTTAGTGGAATTGAAAAGCTGAAATATCCTCCGGAAGATATACTCTCTCCTCCACTCCACCCGGCATTACGATATCATAAAGACTCCTGTCGACCAATAGAAAGAAAGTTTTTCAGAGTAGATGTGATTCCAGTAAACCGTGTTCTATCCAGTTCGCATTCGTTCAATTCATATCTTATTTCATCCAAAAATAGGCCATGCAATTATTTTTAAGCAAGTCGGCAACATCATTTGTTGTATAGTTGTGCCCGAATTTTGGTTAGTAATTTTACTAAGTGTCCTTCAAAGTGGAGGAAACTTTTAGACGGCAACACATACAAATCTTGGTTTTGTATTGTAATACGAACTTCATCATTTGTTTTGTTCTGCTGATATGGGTAATAAGTGTGATATTCTTTTTTCGTGATACTCTCATCATTGTGAGGTTTACCTTGCACAAAAAATTTCATTCCTTTGAAATGAAGATAGTAATTTTACTGAATATTAAATCCAAGTGATTTTAAAATCAGTTTATTTTTTAATGATACCGCAGGTCGTGGATATGATGGTCCTCGAGATGATAATGATGATGATGTTTTCACTTCACCTTTAAATTTAGTAATGGGAGTTGTGAGGTGATGTGACGACCTTTTATTATAAATAATAAAAATTGATTAATTCTCCCTCCTGATCAGTTATCCGTACTTCAAGCGTGCTTATTTCTCTAGTGTTAATAGGTAAATAAATCAAGTTTCG
Organism: Drosophila nasuta; assembly: GCF_023558535.2. Classification (NCBI taxonomy): domain Eukaryota; kingdom Metazoa; phylum Arthropoda; class Insecta; order Diptera; family Drosophilidae; genus Drosophila; species Drosophila nasuta. The sequence continues at coordinate 10,601 of NW_026869626.1, read as the reverse complement.
TGGTGTAATACTCATTTTATATCCCGGAGGAACATTGATCCCAAATTCATGAAGCACATATGAGCCACTGATAATGTTGCATTCCAATCTAATTGTATTTATTTATTTATTTATTCACAGGGTTATCTGAGACATAGATTTCAGTATTGTGCGGTTTTAGAATACGTGCACCAAATCAAATAGCTTTCCAATACTTCGTTCAGGATTAAAATATACTGTTTCTTTTTAGTGGTAACTTGTTGTTGGTTTCTATTTTTAACGCATCATAAAAACCATAGCCCTTTAGGACATCAATAATATATGTTGCAATCTCTTCAAGTTCATACGATCCAACAGGTATTTCTATACATTTATTTCCAATATGAAATAGATTGTTCCCTCTATCTACGTTTGGTATAGAATTGTATGTGTGAAAGTCAATGAGAGCACACTCATAATTTCTATTTAATTCAATTTGTGGGAAAAATTTCGGTTATAACTGATGTGTTTCCATTTAATGCAAATGTTAGGTTTTAGGTAGGACCGGCTGCCCTGTATGGGGCAAAGCATAGACCAGTGGAGGTCCGTAGCTGTACCGGTAGCTTATCTACGTCTCAAAAATCGCGCAGTATGGATGCATTTTTGGCAAAGCCAGCAGCATCCTAGGAGGTAGCCGTGAAACTTCCGAAGATCATTGTGAAACGGCAAATTAAGGTATTTCAACCGGAGTCGGGATAACGCTGGGCATCTACAGAAGATGCTTGAGTGTTTCCTTAACCCCGGGCTCGTTGCATTTCCTGCACTGATCACTGTTCGTGATACCCAGCTTTACAGCATGGACAGCCGACAGACAGTGACCAGTTGAAATATCTAGCATTAGTCTGCAGTCTTTCCTTGAAAGCTGCATGACGAAATGGTTATGTTGTTGTTAGTAGAAGCACACATCAGCCTTGCATTTTTGCACGAGTTGGCATTGCGCCAGCTAGCGTCCCACTGAAGTCTAGAGCGCACCTCAATTTCTCTGCCTAGAGTTCGCAGGGATATCGGAACATTGCACATATTACCGACATCGAGCCCCACTCCCTCTTTGGCGAGAGTGTCTGCGCGATCTCGTTGCCATCGATGCCCTGGTGGCTTGGGATCCAATAGATACGCACGACCGCAGATGCGTTCAGCGACTCTATTGCTCTTCTGCTGTCCAGGACAACTTTGGACTTGACCACATCAGAGTATATTGATCTTATTGCAGCCTGGCGAAATGCAGAAAGTAGTCCTGTTGAGAGGACATTGACATTTGTTTCTAGGTCCTGTACCGAGTTGATGTTACCCGGCGGATCAAGGACTTGGAAACAAGGCTAGAGAATTTCGCCCAGTTAGTATTTCGGGGATTTCTGAACGGCTGAGCCGCAGGTACCCTGTTAAAAGGAATGGTAAATTGAATGTACTTATGATCCGAGAAGGAGGGTCTTTCCAGGAATCGTTAAGTCCAGCACATTACAAGACGTGGGACCTACATAGGTAGATACCTCACCTCTGTTGGCTAGTCTAAGCTTATAGTTAAGGATAAAATCAAGAACTGACTCACCCTGTCGTTAATGTCGGGACTTCCCCAGACACTATGTGGTGGGCGTTGGCGTCCGTTCCGATTATAATATGTTTATTGGAGGAGCAGACCATGTCCAACAGCCTCCGCAGCTCGTCAGGTGGAGCCGGCATGTCGTGCTCCATGTAGCAGGATGCCAGCAGCAAACATCCCTCACGGCTCTCCAGCACCACCACGGTAAGATCGTCATTGCTGTAATTAGGTAGTAGCTGAGCTTTTAGCCCCTTTTTTAAAAGGATGGCAGTTCTCGATCTACTTAACAATGTCGGGACGTACAGATCGTAATTAAGCGACTTCAGCCCAGCAACCGTGTTGCCCGACGCTATCCACGGTTCTTGGACTAAAGCCGCGTAGGCGGACACTTCCTCCATGGCAAGGAGTAGCTCCGCCGAAGCCGCTTTAGATTTATGGAGGTTGAGTTGCAGCACACTCATTAGAGGTTAGCAAACTCGCGGGGGCGCCGTCTTCATGGACAGTTCCTCCCCACCTCCTCCGTCTCATCAGTCAAGCTGAGGTGCTGGGTGGCGTCGGTCACGCTCTCGAGACCGAGATCTGCCTCAACCTCCCCTGACCTCAGCGTGTGTGTGTCGTTGTCGTTGGGATGACGTTTTTGAGGCGAAGGTACTCGCTCCCAAAGCCCCACGCCATCTTCCCATTGCGTTTATATAGCAGATCCTCGGCCTCCTCATTGATCTGAATGATCACATACTGCCCACCACTGGGTAAAGGTTCATCAACCTTCAGCACGGACCAATCACTCGTCGGTATGGCCGGGTTCTGCTTTTAAGCAGGTGAAGCGCCCGCTTGCCCTGAACAACTATTGGGAAAAGGACTTTCGCCTTCGGCATGAACGGAATATTATTCCTGACCACCACGGCCAGCTTGGCCCCTCCCACAGTCCGTCCAGTTTGGGTACGGTCGCTATGGGTCAACCGCCACCGCTCTGCAGACATTTTCCCGTTAGGGTCCCTCTGTCTATGAGAGCAACGGCGAGATGCCGCATGACAGTTTCGGCAACCGTTGCTCTCTGTCTCGTCTTGTTCGAGTCCGTGTTGGTGGAGCCAGGTGCTCGCAGCCTCTTGCTCATTGGGGCCTTGCTTGGGACTCTCAGCGGACCGTTGGCGCTTGCTTGCCATGGACTCCACCTTGTTGTTGGCAGGGCCGGTAGAACCGGTCTGCACTTTAGTGTCTTTTGAAGGGGTTTTCCCGCATCCACGTGTTGGCCCAGGCAAGCCTCTCCTGGTCCTTGACGGACAGGTTAGCTACGCCACTAAGCCTTGCGTGAATACGGGTCGCCGCCTTATTTTGGCCTTCTCCTTCAGCCCCCATGCCCCGCTGCGCAACCTTGGAGGTGCTGGCGATAGGCAGGGGTGACTGAAGAGGAAGACGTTCCCCTCCACCGTAGAAGTTGGCGCAGCGCTCTTTTGGTCCGTGTCGGTTAAGACCACAGCACCCGCGCGCACCAACCTCGAATTTTTGGTGGCAGTGTTGTTACAACTGATACGGCCTGCTTCCGCCGCCTCAGAGGTGTGACCCCTGGCGACACGCAGAGAGGATCTCTCCCCGTGCCCGCCGGTGGTAGCAGTCACGCGTTTCACCGACGTTTGGGCTGACATCCCAGCCCGGGTTGAATTATTTAATGAGTCCATTCTGAGACCGTTTTGGCTAATTTTGTTCTTGGGAGCCCCATAGCTTTTCAGTCTGACCGCCAGACACCTCGTACCATGGATTCTGCTACTTATCTTCAAACAGATGCCCGAAAGATAAGGAACAGAGTCCTCAGCTAGGATCTGCAGTTCCTGAAATATCGACGTATAGTAGATGTGTAGGGGGCGTCTTTCAAATAAATAAAAACACTTTCACTTTTCGTACGTAGTGGGTTTTGTTCACTTTTACAAACTTTTATTCGACACTTGAAAATATACTTGTGCATGTGCGCAGAAGAATGTTTGAACATATGATAAAAAACAGAAAAGCACCAAAAAGGGCAGAGGTGACCATCACAAGAGGAAACCAAGAACAGTGTGACTGCGCGTATGACACCGTCACACGCAAAGTATACCAGCTTTGTCGCTATCGATAACTTTCGATCGCGACCACACTGTCAGCTGGCCTGAGTGGTCACACCTGCAGTCATCTGACATCAACATCCTCCCCTTGCAGCGCTCGCATCTCGAATGTCTTACATCCGGTGTCGATTAGGATGTTGGCCGTGGGAAGGATGCTCACAGCCTTGTCCTGCAGCAAGGATGAGAGCGACGTCGGAAAAGCCCCTCGGACGTAGGTGAGGCCGGACGCTGGGGAGACGTGACCGTGCTGGAGTTCGGGGAAAGTGACCGTGCTTGGGTTCGTGAACGTGGCCGTGGTGGGTTTCGCGAACGTGGTCCTGGTGGGGTTCGCGAACGTGGCCGTGTTGGGGTTCGGGATCGTGGCCGTGTTGCCTCGTCGCTGACGATTGGGGCGAACGCTGCGTGCCGCCTGAAGTGCAGCAGCGTGTGGTGGTGCGTCAGGATTGCCGGGAGTGTTGGTGAGCCAAACAGTTAGAGCAGTACTTGTTGATGGGTACTGCTCTCAACAGTTTCTCCGCTGTCAGCCTCAGGAATCGCTGACACTTCCGGAGTGGGTGGATTCCACGGCACACGCGACGCCGGAACGAGTTGGTGCCAGCGGGGCGGTCCTGGTGGGGATGAAGTATGTGATGGCATACTACATGAAATGAAACAAGAAAAACAACAAACGATTATTGTAGTAGCCTCTTGGCATTGTCAATGGCACATGGAACAGGACAGCATAAGACAACATAGGACGGCGAATAGGAGTACGGAATAGTAGGTTATTCGTCCTTCAGTCCTTCTGACGTGGAGGGGTCAGTCTTGCTGTCCATCGGGAGTAGAATGAGTTTGGCAACGGGTCTTCGGATAGTACCCCGCGCCGTGAGCACATCTACAACTCGGACCTTGGCATCGGTGCCTGGACATGTCGTCAGCACCCGTCCTAGGCGCCACTCGTTCGAGGGAGGGTTGTCTTCTTTATGACGACCATGTCACCGATCCGAAGAAGGTTCCGTGTAGGGGATTGCCATTTCGTCCGTTTGTGCAGCTCCTTCAGGTACTCATCTTTCCAACGGAAACAAAATTGTTGGTGAAAAGCCTTCAGTCGCTGCTACCGATTGAGGATGGAGGTGGCCGGTGGTTAATTGGTGGTTCCAACACCGAAATAAGTGGGCCACCTACAAGGGAAATGGCCAGGAGTGAGCGCTAGTAAGTCCGAAGGGTCCTCGTACAAAGGGGTAATCGGCCTCGAGTTCAGGCAGGCTTCGATCTTAGCGAGAAGAGTAGACAACTCTTCGAACGTATACTTCCCGGTGGAGGTCGCCTTGTAAAGAGTGCCTTAAAACTCTTTACGCCGGCTTCCCATAATCCACCCATATGCGGGGCGCCCGGCGGGTTGAGGGAGCTGCCAGGATAGGCTCTTGTGGGCGTGTTGTGCGATGACGCACTCCCTCGTTGTTTTCAAGAAGTCGTTGGAGATCACCTTGTCAGCTCCAACGAAGGTTTTCCCGTTGTCCGAGTACATCTGGTATGGACACCCGCGCCGAGCGATGAAACGGGAGAATGCGGCCAGGAATTTCTCCGTCGTGAGATCCGATGTTGCCTCCAAATTGGATCGCCTTCGTGCTGAAGCACGACGCCGACATACCCTTTGGTGATGAGGCAGACTCGGCCAGTGTAATTTTTTATTTCGAATGGGCCGGCGAAGTCAACTCCAGTGTGCGTGAAAAGTCTCGAGTAGGACGCCCTTTCCTTGGGCAAGTCCCCATCATTTGGGTATGCAATCTCTTCTTGTAGATCACGCAAACCTTGCAACAGTTGATGGTGGATTTGACGAGGACCTTCAATTTTGGAATCAGAATCTGGAACGGATCAGCCGCATGACGATTTGGTAACCCCATGTAAGGATATACGATGGGTGAAACGAACCAAGAGTCGTGCAAGGACGAGGAATACAAGAGGATGATTGGATGACTCGGAGAACTTACTCAGGAAGTCAGGGTTAGGAGGTAACTTAGCGACGTTGCACTTAATCCGCTGCTCCAGCCGAGTCTCGAATGGGACTTGGAGATGTTGGCCATTGATCCGAATCAAGTCTTGTGGCAGATCTGCCGGATTGTGCTCGGATCGCACATGCGACCAGTTCTTGGCGCCGCTCCATACGCCCTTTCTGACGCATCACAGAATCCGTGGTACTGGAGCTTCACTCGTGTCTGGAATTGGACCCATCTTGGAATCGGATCCTTCCCAGAACAGGATAGCTCTGGAGGTACTCCTTCCATTGGAGTAAAAGATCCGTGGGTAAATGCTCTTGCCATTCGAGCGTTCTCAGCCAGATCTCCTGCATGAAGATCTTGGCTCGGATAACGAAAGGGCCAGCCATCCGGCTGGGTCGAAAAGCTTAGCGATTTGCGAAAGCACTTCCCTCTTCGTGTAGGAGTCCTGATGGGCAACTTCTGGTGGCATGAAGAAGAACTCGTCATCGTGAGCTTGCCACCTGATGCCCAAGTTTTCGCCGTACTGGAGTCTTCGAGTTTGAGGAAATTTTCGAAGTAGATGGTCCTTTGGAATGTCCTTCAACACGCTCTTATGGTTCGACGTCCACTTCCTCAGCGGGAAGCCAGCGCTGTCCAGGGCTGCACACACTTCCGCAATGGTCCGGATGGCCTCTTCTTTCGTGTGTGTCCCCGCCAGGACGTCGTCCACGTACATGTTGTTGGAAATGACTCGACTTGCGAGAGGATACTCCAAGCGTATGTCTCGTATGACTCGTAGAGCCAGGAAAAGCGCACAGTTGACACCGAATGTCACTGTGTTCAACTCGAAGTCACGGATCTCACCGTCCGACGTACGGAACAGATTTTGTTGGAACGGGTGTGCTTCGAGTCCATGAGGATTTGGCGATACATCTTCGTAATGTCCGCATTGAACACATATCGATAGTATCGCCATCTGAGAATCTGCAACGTGAGATCCGATTGGAGAATGGGCCCTGAATGAAGGATATCATTCAGACTATTGCCATTTGAGGATGGACAAGATGCGTTGAAAACGACCCGCACCTTCGTTGTGGTGCTATCTGGTTTGAACACGGCGTGGTGAGGCAGGTAGAAATTAGGAGTCGTCACAATCGCCTGAGGCGATATGGGTGTCATATGACCCAAGTCCACGTACCCTGGAGAACGGCATTGTACTGTTCCTTTAGAAATCGTTTCTTGACAAACGATTCTCGTTCTTGAATTGAGCCAGCGCTATAGATCTGGAATGACCCAGTTCAATGCCATCGGTCTTCCGGAATGGAAGAGTCACCCAATATCTGCCACATTTGCTACGGAAGTAGTCTTAACGAACTTTTCTTCGCAAACGAAGTCTGACTCCTTTATCAGATTCGCTGGAATATCCTCCACCTCCCAAAATTTGGAAAGTAGGCTGTCGAGCTGTTCGTCTGCTTGGAGGGCGACTCTTGTCGAAAACGCAGAAACAGTTGTCGACACATTCTGGGAGACGGGGCCGGTAAGAATCCAGCCAAACACGGTTTCCTGCCCAAAAGTGAGCCACAAATGTTTGACCGGGAGCCGCTCAAGATGACCGACGGAAGGATATCCGCGCCAATTAGAATATCAATCTGAGCGCTCTTGTAGAAGTGTGGATCTGCCAGTTCTATCGCTGGTAGATCCCTTAGGAAAGTTCGCGGCATATCGAAGGAGGGCGTTTGCCTGCCAACTGTGGAATTACGAATGCCGAAGTCTCGATATGGAGCCTCGGCTTCGTCGGAAGCCAATGCTGAAGTGACATAACTTCTGCGATTGGGCCGCAACTGCGTGATTTAGCCCGGATACCTGGGCTCGCAAGGACTGGAAAGGCAACTTAATGCGTTGGATCAGACGCTCAGAAATGAAGGTCGCTTCGGACCCGGAATCAATTAGCGCACGTGCGGTGTATTTAGTGCCCAAATGGCATACATTGATGGCCGCGTGCCGAGAAGGACATTCTGAGCATTATTGGCAAAGAAATTTTGCACATTGGTTGCCGGTTGGACGGACTGTATATTGTGCCCACCATTGTGTGCACTGTCGCCCCGATGAAGAAAGTGTTGTGCCGACCTTTGCATGTAAAGCAATTGTGCGCACTCGTACACTCGGGTTGGTGACCTCTTGCGAAACAGTTTAAACAGAGACTTTTCTGTTTGATGTAGGTCATTCTCTCATTGACCGACATTTGCAAAAACGCGGACACATCCGGACATTGTGACTCTCCTTTGAGCACAAGTCACACGATTTGCCTTTCGGAGTGACTCGGGCCTCAAAGGGAGTTGACCCCTTGGTTCTGCGGAGGGATGGTCCTGCAGTCGCGTTCTGTGGGTTGGCAGTCTGTTTCACGTCCTCAATCGCTTCCAGCGTACGATAGCGCTCATTAAGGAACGTGCTCATATCCTGCCATGCGGGAATTTTCGCTTTGTCCAACAAAGATTGCTCCCACAACGAGACTGTAAGCTTGGGAGTTTGGACGAGCAGAGGAAAACGAGGATGCAATCTGCACCAGTCTGTCGGAGACAGACTGTCGAGACTATCAACCTGTCCACGGTTACCCAAGAGTCTGGAGCAGCTATCAAGGAGCTGCAGAGCACGATTTTCGGCTCTTGAGCATTCAGACATTTCCGTCTGTAGCCCGTTCACAGACGAAAATGTCTGAATGCTCAAGAGCGGTCAAGCAACGCTGAATCGTGCTCTGCAGCTCCTATAATTCGCTTCGGCTGCAGGCCCTCTGACCCGACTCTCAAAGTGCACCAGTCTGTCGGAGATACTGACGAAGTTGCTGAGGGGCCCTCGCACGGGTTTCGCTAAGTTTAGCTTGGACGGAACGGGTAGTTGCCTGACTACGTGGAGCAGTCGAAGATCTACGCAACGGCGGAGTCTTTGCAGAAGCAGACGGCGACGGACGATCGACTTTACTCGGGGTTGAGCGGCAGGGGTGGCGGATTTGGACCCCGAAGGAGCGGGCGAAGCGGACGACAGGCGACGAGCTGTGGTCGGAAGCTTTAACGAGTGTTTTGAGTCCTTTTCGCTCTTTTGGCTCTTGGACATACTATGCTTCGGCAGTCACTTTAGAGTCTTTTTCAACAAAGACTCACGGTAAAGCGGACAGCCGAAAACAAGCACAAAATGGAGAAGAACTTCGGCTGTCACAGAATAGTGAGCAAAGCCGACACAAGAAAACAGACGAAGAAAAAAATCCCTGTTGGAAAAAAACAAAATTGTTTAAGTAAAACACAAACAGCAGCGTGAATCTTTATTGCTCGGTGTGATTGCTGCTGTTTATGTACGTATACGGAGATGGATGCTATTAGAAGAGCAACTCTCTTGTTATTTTGAATACAACAACATGAAGAGATATTGCATACACAGGAGTGTGTTAAAATAGACAAACGCGATACGACAGAAAAGAAATAGCAAAGTACACACAACCACGGCCAAATAGGAAAATATAAGCGAACTCTTTTAAACTGTGTAGATACTTAAACATACATATAAGGATATATATAAGGTTGGCCAAAAGTCTTGCGGTATTTTCGATGGGTGTCTTTGCAAGCGCGTAGTTTTAGAAAGCTCTTTTCACGCGCTAACACATGTTTGATTTATATTTTTTGTTTTGATTCGTTCGTGAACTATAGCGTCATAAACATGGAGAAAAATAAAGAAAAATATGGCATATTTTACAGTTCTACTACGATAAAGGCAAAAATGCAACTCATGCTGCCAATAAAATTTGTGCAGTTTATGGACCCAATACAGTTTCCATTTCCACCGCACAACGATGGTTTCAACGTTTTCGTTCTGGTGCAGAGATGGTCGAAGATGCGCCACGGTCCGGAAAGCCTGGCGTCGAAAATTGCGATAAAATCGCTAAATTGATCGAAAGAGATCGGCATAGTAGCGCCGAAGCATCGGCCAAGAGCTGGGCATGAGTCATCAAACCGTTTTAAACCATTTGAAGAAGCTTGGATTCAAAAAGCTCGAAGTGTGGGTGCCACACGACTTGACGCAAAAACATTTTTGACCGTATGGATGCATGCGAATCGCTTCTCAATCGCAACAAAATTGACCCGTTTTTGAAGCGGATGGTGACTGGCGATGAAAAGTGAATCACTTACGACAACGTGAAGCGCAAACGGTTGTGGTCGAAAAGCGGTGAAGCTGCCCAGACGGTGGCCAAGCCTGGATTGACGGCCAGGAAGGTTCTTCTGTGTGTTTGGTGGAATTAGCAGGGAATCATCCACTATGAGCTGCTCCCCTATGGCCAAACGCTCAATTTGGACCTGTACTGGACCGCTTGAATGCAGCACCCATGCAGAAGAGTCCATCTTTGATCAACAGAGGCCGAATTGTCTTCCATCATCTTTGGTGACGCGCCAGAAGCTCCGGGAGCTCGGATGGGAGGTTCTTTTGCATCCACCGTATAGTCCGGATCTCGCACCAAGTGATTACCACCTATTTCTGTCCATGGCGAACGAGCTTGGTAGTCGGAAATTGGCCACAAGAGAGTCCTGTGAAAACTGGCTCTCGAGTTTTTGCCAATAGAAAAGCGAGCTTCTATAAGAGGGGCAATATGAAGTTGGCATCTCGTTGGGAACTCGTCATCGAACAAAACGGCGCATATTTGACTTAAATCGCATTATTATAACCAATTTTATGAACAATTGAAAATTCAATAAAAATACCGCAAGACTTTTTGGCCAACCTTATATATATATCCCTTTCATGCCCAAATTAAAATGGGGACACATAGAAAATATTATTTCCATAAATGATAAATGATTAAAAGGAGCCCTAAGCATTTTTCATTCCGATTTTCAATACTCCTTTGTTATGTCCTTACTGCAATGTTGTTTTAGGCAACACCAATATTTATATATATAAATGAGTACGAAAATGTAAATGTTAATTGTAAGTCAATGTTGCCTATAAAAT